>NW_026280027.1:0-3664 GCF_023373465.1 Oncorhynchus keta | reverse complement strand
GGTTGGTTTGCTCTAGGACTTCCACAGGCCTCACAACACAAGTTCCCCCGGTACCAGTTAGATAGATAGATAGATAGATAGATAGATAGATAGATAGAGAGAGAGAGAGAGAGAGAGAGAGAGAGAGAGAGAGAGAGAGAGAGAGAGAGAGAGAGAGAGATGACCCGGAGAGAACAGGGTCTCAAAGATGAGAGACAGATATGACCCAGAGGGAACAGGGGCTCAAAGACGAGAGAGAGAGACCGACCCGGATGATCTGCCCCTTTTTTTAAATGTTAGCCTAAAATGACATACCCAAAACTAACTGCCTATAGTTTAGGCCCTGAAGCAAGGATACACATATTCTTGGTACCATTTGAAAGGAAACACTTTGAGGTTTGTGGAAATGTGAAGGGAATGTAGGAGAATATAACACAATAGATCTGGTAAAAGATAATACATAGAAAGAAAACAACCGTTCTTTTGTATTTTTTTGTACCATCGTCTTTGAAATGAAAGAGCAAGGTCATAATGTAATATTCCAGCCCAGGTGCAATTTAGATTTTGGCCACTAGATGGACAAGACTGCCCAAATGTGCCTCATTTGTTTATTAATAACTTTTCATGTTCAAAATGGTGCACTCTCCTCAAATAATAGGTACTCTTTCACTGTAATAGCTACTGTAAAGTGGACAGTGCAGTTAGATTAACAATAATTTAAGCTTTCTACCAATATCAGATATGTCTATATCACATTAGCCTATGTTAGCTCAACTGTCCCGTGGGCGGTACACCGATTTCGAATAAGTTTTAAAGACACAATCCAATGAAAATAACGGTTACCTCAGCCTCTATCAACAAAACATAATGTATTGTATCTTCAACCCCTTTCCATCAGCTGTAAAGTGCTTCCGGTAAACAATGTACTATTTGTACATTGTACTGTGTACAATTTCAGCCTCTGAGGCTGTATGACATTTGATCTCTCTGTCCTTTTTCAACTCAGGCCTTTGTAGCCTATCAGCTGTAGAACATTCCAAAATAATTGTCCAGATTATAACAATCATTATGTTGTCCTGTTCACGTGTCAGTTTATCCCTTAAACAAATAGATCATGGCCATAGGGTTGTCATTTAGGCTGCATAGCCAATAGTCATGGACGTGTTGTTCATTTAGACAGATGGTTTGAGCGGTGCTGTGATTGTCTTTTCAATAGATGTGTGAGTGAAGGCATGAACAACACATACCTTTTCTCTTTGATTGTTGTGGGGTATAATAGTCCCTCATTTCAGTAGCCTAAACACTTCAATAGTCCAGGGCCCCATCTTTCCACTGTTGTCCACGGGTCACCTCATTTCAGTAGCCTAAACACTTCAATAGTCCAGGGCCCCATCTTTCCACTGTTGTCCATGGGTCACCTCATTTCAGTAGCCTAAACACTTCAATAGTCCAGGGCCCCATCTTTCCACTGTTGTCCATGGGTCACCTCATTTCAGTAGCCTAAACACTTCAATAGTCCAGGGCCCCATCTTTCCACTGTTGTCCATGGGTCACCTTATTTCAGTAGCCTAAACACTTCAATAGTCCAGGGCCCCATTACATTTACATTTACATTTAAGTCATTTAGCAGACGCTCTTATCCAGAGCGACTTACAAATTGGTGCATTCACCTTATGACATCCAGTGGAACAGCCACTTTACAATAGTGCATCTAAATCTTTTAAGGGGGGGTGGGGGGTGAGAAGGATTACTTTATCCTATCCTAGGTATTCCTTAAAGTGGTGGGGTTTCAGGTGTCTCCGGAAGGTGGTGATTGACTCCGCTGTCCTGGCGTCGTGAGGGAGTTTGTTCCACCATTGGGGGGCCAGAGCAGCGAACAGTTTTGACTGGGCTGAGCGGGAACTGTACTTCCTCAGTGGTAGGGAGGCGAGCAGGCCAGAGGTGGATGAACGCAGTGCCCTTGTTTGGGTGTAGGGCCTGATCAGAGCCTGGAGGTACTGAGGTGCCGCTCCCTCACAGCTCCGTAGGCAAGCACCATGGTCTTGTAGCGGATGCAAGCTTCAACTGGAAGCCAGTGGAGAGAGCGGAGGAGCGGGGTGACGTGAGAGAACTTGGGAAGGTTGAACACCAGACGGGCTGCGGCGTTCTGGATGAGTTGTAGGGGTTTAATGGCACAGGCAGGGAGCCCAGCCAACAGCGAGTTGCAGTAATCCAGACGGGAGATGACAAGTGCCTGGATTTAGGACCTGCGCCGCTTCCTGTGTGAGGCAGGGTCGTACTCTGCGGATGTTGTAGAGCATGAACCTACAGGAACGGGCCACCGCCTTGATGTTAGTTGAGAACGACAGGGTGTTGTCCAGGATCACGCCAAGGTTCTTAGCGCTCTGGGAGGAGGACACAATGGAGTTGTCAACCGTGATGGCGAGATCATGGAACGGGCAGTCCTTCCCCGGGAGGAAGAGCAGCTCCGTCTTGCCGAGGTTCAGCTTGAGGTGGTGATCCGTAATCCACACTGATATGTCTGCCAGACATGCAGAGATGCGATTCGCCACCTGGTCATCAGAAGGGGGAAAGGAGAAGATTAATTGTGTGTCGTCTGCATAGCAATGATAGGAGAGACCATGTGAGGTTATGACAGAGCCAAGTGACTTGGTGTATAGCGAGAATAGGAGAGGGCCTAGAACAGAGCCCTGGGGGACACCAGTGGTGAGAGCGCGTGGTGAGGAGACAGATTCTCGCCACGCCACCTGGTAGGAGCGACCTGTCAGGTAGGACGCAATCCAAGCGTGGGCCGCGCCGGAGATGCCCAACTCGGAGAGGGTGGAGAGGAGGATCTGATGGTTCACAGTATCGAAGGCAGCCGATAGGTCTAGAAGGATGAGAGCAGAGGAGAGAGAGTTAGCTTTAGCAGTGCGGGAGCGCCTCCGTTGATACAGAGAAGAGCAGTCTCAGTTGAATGACTAGTCTTGAAACCTGACTGATTTGGATCAAGAAGGTCATTCTGAGAGAGATAGCGGGAGAGCTGGCCAAGGACGGCACGCTCAAGAGTTTTGGAGAGAAAAGAAAGAAGGGATACTGGTCTGTAGTTGTTGACATCGGAGGGATCGAGTGTAGGTTTTTTCAGAAGGGTGCAACTCTCGCTCTCTTGAAGACGGAAGGGACGTAGCCAGCGGTCAGGGATGAGTTGATGAGTGAGGTGAGGTAAGGGAGAAGGTCTCCGGAAATGGTCTGGAGAAGAGAGGAGGGGATAGGGTCAAGCGGGCAGGTTGTTGGGCGGCCAGCCGTCACAAGACGCGAGATTTCATCTGGAGAGAGAGGGAGAAAGAGGTCAGAGCACAGGGTAGGGCAGTGTGAGCAGAACCAGCGGTGTCGTTTGACTTAGCAAACGAGGATCGGATGTCGTCGACCTTCTTTTCAAAATGGTTGACGAAGTCATCTGCAGAGAGGAGGAGGGGGAGGGGGAGGAGGATTCAGGAGGGAGGAGAAGGTGGCAAAGAGCTTCCTAGGGTTAGAGGCAGATGCTTGGAATTTAGAGTGGTAGAAAGTGGCTTTAGCAGCAGAGACAGAGGAGGAAAATGTAGAGAGGAGGGAGTGAAAGGATGCCAGATCCGCAGGGAGGCGAGTTTTCCTCCATTTCCGCTCGGCTGCCCGGAGCCCTGTTCTGTGAGCTCGCAATGAGTCGCCG
>NW_026280026.1:0-2953 GCF_023373465.1 Oncorhynchus keta | reverse complement strand
ATGGTGAATCACTAAACAATACAGAAATACATTTCATGAAAGAAGGAACAGCATGTCAGAACTCGGTCTCAATGCAATTGAAGAATCCATAGACTCTAACCACTTCTGGGAAAATTGGAAAACACGCAACAAACAACAATACAAAGAATTATCTATCCAAATGGAGATGTCTGGGTAAACCACTTCTCCAATCTTTTTTGGTTCTGTAGCAATAGAACAAAGAGCAAAACATATACACGATCAACACAGATCTTAGAAATCAACTATTAAAGACTACCAGAACCCACTGGATTCTCCAATTACATTGAATGAGTTACAGGACAAAATAAAACCTCCAACCCAAAAAGGCCTGTGGTGTCGATGTTGTATCCTCACTCGAAATGATCAAATATATCAGACAACAAATTCCAACTGGCTATACTTAAACTTTAACATCATACTTAGTTTGGTATCTTCCCTCAACATTGGGAACCGAGGACTGATCACCCCAATCCATACCAGTGGGAGACAAATTTGACCCCAATAACCACTGTGGAATATGCGTCAACAGTAACCTTGGGAAAATCCTCTGCATTATTATTAACAGCAGACCTCGTACATTTCCTCAATGAAAACAATGTAACTGAGCAATTGTCAAATTGGCTTTTTACCAAATTACCAGTACAACAGACCATGTATTCACTCCTGCACACCTTAATTGACAACCAAACAAACCAAAACAAAGGCAAAGTCTTCTCATGCTTTGTTGATTTCAAAAGCCTTCGACTCAATTTGGCATGAGGGTCTGCTATACAAACTGATGGAAAGTGGTGTTGGGGGCAAAACATATGACATTATAAAATCCATGTACACAAACAACAAGTGTGCGGTTAAAATTGGCAAAAACACACACATTTCTTCACACAGGGTCGTGGGTTAGACAGGATGCAGCTTAAGCCCCACCCTCTTCAACATATATATCAACGTAACTGGCTGCGGGCACTAGAAAGTCTGCAGCACCCGGCCTCCCCTGCTAGAACCGAAGTCAAATGTCTGTTGTTTGCTGATGATCTGGTGCTTCTGTCACCAACCAAGGAGGGCCTACAGCAGCACCTAGATCTTATGCACAGATTCTGTCAGACCTGGGCCCTGACAGTAAATCTCAGTAAGACCAAAATAATGGTGTTCCAAAAAGGTCGAGTCACCAGGACCACAAATACAAATTCCATCTCGACACTGTTGCCCTAGAGCACACAAAAACTATACATACCTTGGCCTAAACATCAGCGCCACAGGTAACTTCCACAAAGCTGTGAACGATCTGAGAGACAAGGCAAGAAGGGCATTCTATGCCATCAAAAGAAACATAAATTTCAACATACCAATTAGGATTTGGCTAAAAATACTTGAATCAGTCATAGAGCCCATTGCTCCTTTATGGTTGTGAGGTCTGGGGTCCGCCACCAACCAAGACTTCACAAAATGGGACAAACACCAAATTGAGACTCTGCACGCAGAATTCTGCAAAAATATCCTCCGTGTACAACGTAAAACACCAAATAATGCATGCAGAGCAGAATTAGGCCGATACCCACTAATTATCAAAATCCAGAAAGAGCCATTAAATTACAACCACCTAAAAGGAAGCGATTCAAACCTTCCATAACAAAGCCATCACAAACAGAGAGATGAACTGGAGAAGAGTCCCCAGCAACTGGTCCTGGGGCTCTGTCTACAAACACAAACACACCCTACAGAGCCCCAGGACAACAGCACAATTAGACCCAACCAAATCATGAGAAAAACAAAAAGATAATTACTTAACACATTGAAAGAATTAACAAAAAAACAGAGCAAACTAGGAATGCTATTTGGCCCTACACAGATAGTACAGCGGCAGAATACCTGACCACTGTGACTGACCCAAAATTAAGGAAAGCTTTGACTATGTACAGACTCAGTGGCAACAGCCTTGCTATTGAGAAAGGCCGCCGTAGGGCAGACATGGCTCTCAAGAGAAGACAGGCTATGTGCTCACTGCCCACAAAATGAGGTGGAAACTGAGCTGCACTTCCTAACCTCCTGCCCAATGTATGACCATATTAGAGAGACATATTTCCCCCAGATCACACAGATCCACAAAGAATTCGAAAACATATCCACTTTGAAAAACTCCCATACCTACTGGGTGAAATTCCACAGTGTGCCATCACAGGCAGCAAGATTTGTGACCTGTTGCCACGAAAAGGGCAACCAGTGAAGAACAAACACCACAAATACAACCCATATTTATGCTTATTTATTTTATCTTGTGTCCTTTAATTATTTGTACATTGTGTATATATATATATATATATATATATATATATATATATATATATATATATATATATATATATGTATGTATGTATGTATATATATATATATATATATATATATATATATATATATATAATATGACATTTGTAATGTCTTTACTGTTTTGAAACTGTTGTATGTGTAATGTTTACTGTTAATTTTTGTTGTTTTTCACTTTATATATTCACTTTGTATGTTGTCTACCTCACTTGCTTTGGCAATGTTAACACATGTTTCCCATGCCAATATGCCCTTTGAATCTCGATAACTGAATTGAATTGGAGAGAGAGAGAGAGAGAGAGAGAGAGAGAGAGAGAGAGAGAGAGGAGAGAGAGAGAGAGAGAGAGAGAGAGGGAGAGAGAGAGAGAGAGAGAGAGATAGAGAAGGGAGAGACAGAGAGAGAATATTTAACTTTAACTATTTGTACATTGTGTATATATATATATATATATATAATATGACATTTGTAATGTCTTTTACTGTTTTGAAACTGTTGTATGTGTAATGTTTACTGTTAATTTTTGTTGTTTTTCACCTTATATATTCACTTTGTATGTTGTCTACCTCACTTGCTTTGGCAATGTTAACACATGTTTTCCATGCCAATAAAGCCCTT
>NW_026280025.1:0-3530 GCF_023373465.1 Oncorhynchus keta | reverse complement strand
CCACTGCTCTGACCCCATCTATAGTCTACCACTTCTCCGACCCCATCTGTAGCCTACCACTGCTCTGACCCCATCTGTAGCCTGCCACTGCTCTGACCCCATCTGTAGCCTGCCACTGCTCTGACCCCATCTGTAGCCTGCCACTGCTCTGACCCCATCTGTAGCCTGCCACTGCTCTGACCCCATCTGTAGCCTGCCACTGCTCTGACCCCATCTGTAGCCTGCCACTGCTCTGACCCCATCTGTAGCCTGCCACTGCTCTGACCCCATCTGTAGCCTACCACTGCTCTGACCCCATCTGTAGCCTGCCACTGCTCTGACCCCATCTGTAGCCTGCCACTGCTCTGACCCCATCTGTAGCCTGCCACTGCTCTGACCCTTATCTGTAGTCTACCACTGCTCTGACCCCATCTGTAGCCTGCCACTGCTCTGACCCCATCTGTAGCCTGCCACTGCTCTGACCCCATCTGTAGCCTGCCACTGCTCTGACCCCATCTGTAGCCTGCCACTGCTCTGACCCCATCTGTAGCCTGCCACTGCTCTGACCCCATCTGTAGCCTGCCACTGCTCTGACCCCATCTGTAGTCTACCACTGCTCTGACCCCATCTGTAGCCTGCCACTGCTCTGACCCCATCTGTAGCCTGCCACTGCTCTGACCCCATCTGTAGCCTGCCACTGCTCTGACCCCATCTGTAGTCTACCACTGCTCTGACCCCATCTGTAGCCTGCCACTGCTCTGACCCCATCTGTAGCCTGCCACTGCTCTGACCCCATCTGTAGCCTGCCACTGCTCTGACCCCATCTGTAGCCTGCCACTGCTCTGACCCCATCTGTAGCCTGCCACTGCTCTGACCCCATCTGTAGCCTGCCACTGCTCTGACCCCATCTGTAGTCTACCACTGCTCTGACCCCATCTGTAGCCTGCCACTGCTCTGACCCCATCTGTAGTCTGCCACTGCTCTGACCCCATCTGTAGTCTGCCACTGCTCTGACCCCATCTGTAGCCTGCCACTGCTCTGACCCCATCTGTAGCCTACCACTGCTCTGACCCCATCTGTAGTCTACCACTGCTCTGACCCCATCTGTAGTCTACCACTGCTCTGACCCCATCTGTAGTCTACCACTGCTCTGACCCCATCTGTAGCCTGCCACTGCTCTGACCCCATCTGTAGCCTGCCACTGCTCTGACCCCATCTGTAGCCTGCCACTGCTCTGACCCCATCTGTAGCCTACCACTGCTCTGACCCCATCTGTAGCCTGCCACTGCTCTGACCCCATCTGTAGCCTGCCACTGCTCTGACCCCATCTGTAGCCTACCACTGCTCTGACCCCATCTGTAGTCTACCACTGCTCTGACCCCATCTGTAGTCTACCACTGCTCTGACCCCATCTGTAGCCTGCCACTGCTCTGACCCCATCTGTAGCCTGCCACTGCTCTGACCCCATCTGTAGCCTGCCACTGCTCTGACCCCATCTGTAGCCTGCCACTGCTCTGACCCCATCTGTAGCCTGCCACTGCTCTGACCCCATCTGTAGCCTGCCACTGCTCTGACCCCATCTGTAGCCTGCCACTGCTCTGACCCCATCTGTAGCCTGCCACTGCTCTGACCCCATCTGTAGCCTGCCACTGCTCTGACCCCATCTGTAGCCTGCCACTGCTCTGACCCCATCTGTAGCCTGCCACTGCTCTGACCCCATCTGTAGTCTGCCACTGCTCTGACCCCATCTGTAGTCTACCACTGCTCTGACCCCATCTGTAGCCTGCCACTGCTCTGACCCCATCTGTAGCCTGCCACTGCTCTGACCCCATCTGTAGCCTGCCACTGCTCTGACCCCATCTGTAGCCTGCCACTGCTCTGACCCCATCTGTAGCCTGCCACTGCTCTGACCCCATCTGTAGCCTGCCACTGCTCTGACCCCATCTGTAGCCTGCCACTGCTCTGACCCCATCTGTAGCCTGCCACTGCTCTGACCCCATCTGTAGTCTACCACTGCTCTGACCCCATCTGTAGCCTGCCACTGCTCTGACCCCATCTGTAGCCTGCCACTGCTCTGACCCTATCTGTAGCCTGCCACTGCTCTGACCCCATCTGTAGTCTACCACTGCTCTGACCCCATCTGTAGCCTGCCACTGCTCTGACCCCATCTGTAGCCTGCCACTGCTCTGACCCCATCTGTAGCCTGCCACTGCTCTGACCCCATCTGTAGCCTGCCACTGCTCTGACCCCATCTGTAGCCTGCCACTGCTCTGACCCCATCTGTAGCCTGCCACTGCTCTGACCCCATCTGTAGCCTGCCACTGCTCTGACCCCATCTGTAGCCTGCCACTGCTCTGACCCCATCTGTAGCCTGCCACTGCTCTGACCCCATCTGTAGTCTACCACTGCTCTGACCCCATCTGTAGCCTGCCACTGCTCTGACCCCATCTGTAGTCTACCACTGCTCTGACCCCATCTGTAGCCTGCCACTGCTCTGACCCCATCTGTAGCCTGCCACTGCTCTGACCCCATCTGTAGTCTACCACTGCTCTGACCCCATCTGTAGTCTGCCACTGCTCTGACCCCATCTGTAGTCTACCACTGCTCTGTCCCATCTGTAGTCTACCACTGCTCTGACCCGCATCTGTAGTCTGCCACTGCTCTTGATCCCATCTGTGAGTCTGCCGCTGCTCTTGCGCCACCCGTAGTCACACGTTTGAAGATCTTAGCCACTGCATGCTTCGACCCCATCTGTAGCCTGCCACTGCTCTGTCCCATCTGTAGTCTACCACTGCTCTGACCCCATCTGTAGCCTGCCACTGCTCTGATCCCATCTGTAGCCTGCCACTGCTCTGATCCCATCTGTAGTCTGCCACTGCTCTGACCACATCTGTAGCCTGCCACTGCTCTGACCCCATCTGTAGCCTGCCACTGCTCTGACCCCATCTGTAGCCTGCCACTGCTCTGACCCCATCTGTAGCCTGCCACTGCTCTGACCCCATCTGTAGCCTGCCACTGCTCTGACCCCATCTGTAGCCTGCCACTGCTCTGACCCCATCTGTAGCCTACCACTGCTCTGACCCCATCTGTAGCCTGCCACTGCTCTGACCCCATCTGTAGTCTACCACTGCTCTGACCCCATCTGTAGTCTGCCACTGCTCTGACCCCATCTGTAGTCTGCCACTGCTCTGACCCCATCTGTAGTCTAGCCACTGCTCTGACCCCATCTGTAGTCTGCCACTGCTCTGACCCCATCTGTAGCCTGCCACTGCTCTGACCCCATCTGTAGTCTACCACTGCTCTGACTCCCATCTGTAGCCTGCCACTGCTGCTGACCCCATCTGGTAGCCTACCACTGCTCTGCCCCATCTGTAAGCCTGCCACTGCCTGACCCATCTGTAGCCTGCCACTGCTCTGACCCCATCTGTAGCCTGCCACTGCTCTGGTCCCATCTGTAGTCTACCACTGCTCTGACCCCATCTGTAGCCTACCACTGCTCTGACCCCATCTGTAGCTACCACTGCTCTGACCCCTATCTAGTCGCCCCATCT
>NW_026280024.1:0-10916 GCF_023373465.1 Oncorhynchus keta | reverse complement strand
TGTGTACATAACAAAAATGTGGGTAACAAGATCAAGATTCACCCAAAATAATCAGCTGTGGGGGGATCTCAAACCTATATCTAATGGGTTGGGGGTGTCAATAACCTATATCTAATGGGTTGGGGGTGTCAATAACCTATATCTGATGGGTTGGGGTGTCAATAACCTATATCTGATGGGTTGGGGTGTCAATAACCTATATCGGATGGGTTGGGGTGTCAATAACCTATATCTAATGGGTTGGGGGTGTCAATAACCTATATCTAATGGGTTGGGGTGTCAATAACCTATATCTAATGGGTTGGGGTGTCAATAACCTATATCTAATGGGTTGGGGGTGTCAATAACCTATATCTAATGGGTTGAGGGTGTCAATAACCTATATCTAATAGGTTGGAATTGTCAATAACCTATATCTAATGGGTTGGGGGTGTCAATAACCTATATCTGATGGGTTGGGGTGTCAATAACCTATGTCTAATGGATTAGGTGTCAATAACCTATATCTGATGGGTTGGGGTGTCAATAACCTATATCTAATGGGTTGGGGTGTCAATAACCTATATCTAATGGGTTGGAGGGTGTCAATAACCTATATCTAATGGGTTGGGGGTGTCAATAACCTATATCTAATGGGTTGGGGTGTCAATAACCTATATCTAATGGGTTGGGGTGTCAATAACCTATATCTAATGGGTTAAGGTGTCAATAACCTATATCTAATGGGTTGGGGGTGTCAATAACCTAAATCTAATGGGTTGGGGGTGTCAATAACCTATATCTAATGGGTTGGAGGTGTCCATAACCTATCTAATGGGTTGGGGGTGTCAATAACCTATATCTAATGGGTTGGGGTGTCAATAACCTAATCAAATAAATGGATTTGGGGTGTCAATAACCTATATCTAATGGGTTGGGGGTGTCAATAACCTATATCTAATGGGTTGGGGTGTCAATAACCTATATCTAATGGGTTGGGGGTGTCAATAACCTATATCTAATAAGTTTGGGGTGTCAATAACCTATATCTAATGGGTTAAGTGTCAATAACCTATATCTAATGGGTTGGGGTGTCAATAACCTATATCTAATGGGTTGGGGTGTCAATAACCTATATCTAATGGGTTGGGGTGTCAATAACCTATATCTAATGGGTTGGGGGTGTCAATAACCTATATCTAATAGGTTGGGAGTGTCAATAACCTATCTATGGGTTGGGGTGTCAATAACCTATATCTAATGGGTTGGGGTGCCCTTATTTCACAATTTGATTGACAGCAGTTTTATGGGCTTTGCTTTCTGGGTGTCAAAGGCTTAACGAGAAACTAAACTAAAAAGGAAGTTAAAAGACTCCACTCTTGACTTTGCCGACCGACAATTAATAGACTTCAGTCTTTCTCTCTCACTAACTCACTTCCTTGCTCACTCGTTTCAACACTGCTGTGAAAAGTGGATGACATTTGGACTTGCCAGCCAGTTCTTTCCTGCATTTAAATCCCTTTGGCTGAGGCATTGGAAGGATCGCACTGTGCCATTTTCAAGCTCTTTTCTCTCTCTCCTCGCTCTCGTCTCTCTCTCTCTCTCTCTCTCTATCTATCTCTCTCTCTCTCTCTCTCTCTCTCTCTCTCTCTCTCTCTGTCTCTCTCCTCTCTCTCTCTCTCTCCTCTCTGTCTGTCTCTCTCTCTGTTTCTGTCTCTCTCCTCTCTCTCTCTCTCTCTCTCTCTCTCTCTGTCTCTCTCTCTCTCTCTCTCTCTCTCTCTCTCTCTCTCTCTCTCTCTCTCTCTCTCTCTCTCTCTCTCTCTCTGCTGAAGTGCTGTGTTGTGTTCAACTTGTATTGTTACTAGAGGAGACAAATCCCTAGGTCCATTCAGCGCCAGGCAGCGTCGACGAGCTCTGCACTCTTGGCTCCGTTCCCAATAATCTCTTCTTCTTTTACGTTCCAGAGTGCTTTTCAACCACTTAATGTTTGCAGTGGGAACTCCACACAGCCGGCAATCAGTATGTTGAGAATCCATACAGATCAATACATGATCTTCTGTCTTTACCATTTCTTTACCAAAATATAAAACACAGGTGACCCGGAGGGCAGAGAGCAGGTTTGCTCGGGTTACCTCATTGATCACGTGTTTCCTTCGTTCCTGAGCGTTGGGTTTAATAACACGGTCTAAATGAAAACAAGGTTGTATCACCAGGCTGCTACATAGTGAGTTGTGACCGTGCTTCCTTCTTGGAAGACAAAGAGAATTACAGTGTTCTGGAGGTCAGCCAGTAGTCTGGTCTGGGGACTGGGAGTAGAGAGTCAGAGTAGGACAGGTAGTAGGAGTGGGGAGGAGGGAGGATGGGGTAGCTAAGGACAGGCCATCAGGACAGGTAGTAGAGAGTAGAGTAGGGGGGAGGGAGGGAGGTTGTGAGGTAGCTAAGGACCAGGCCATCAGGACAGGTAGTAGAGAGTAGAGTAGGGGGGGAGGAGGGAGGATGTGAGGTAGCTAAGGACCAGGCCATCAGGACAGGTAGTAGAGAGTAGAGTAGGGGGAGGAGGAGGATGTGAGGTAGCTAAGGACCAGGCCATCAGAAAGGTGGTCAGAGAGTAGAGAGGGGGGGGGGTGAGAGGTAGCTAAGACCAGGCCATCAGGACAGGTAAGGACCTAAGGACCAGGCCATCAGGACAGGTAGTAGAGAGTAGAGTAGGGGGAGGGGGAGGACAGTGAGGTAGCTAAGGACCAGGCCATCAGGACAGGTAGTAGAGAGTAGAGTAGGGGGGGAGGAGGGAGGATGTGAGGTAGCTAAGGACCAGGCCATCAGGACAGGTAGTAGAGAGTAGAGTAGGGGGAGGAGGGAGGATGTGAGGTGAAGACCAGGCCATCAGGACAGGTAGTAGAGAGTAGAGAGGGGGGAGGGAGGGAGGATGTGAGGTAGCTAAGGACCAGGCCATCAGGACAGGTAGTAGAGGGTACACCATCTGTCTTTAATTGTCTCTTTAATATAAACCCAGGTAGGGCTGTAAGAAGGAAGGAAACAGAAACACATCTGTTTAACAAATAAGTAGCTACGTCTGCTAGCCAAAAATATTACCCTGGACTGGTGTTTTAGTTATATATATGTATATATATATATACATATATGGGTTTCTGCAAACCTCAAAGTAGTTACCTACGTTATAAAAAATTATGATAATAATAACATTAACGACTCAAACACACTGAATGAGAGAAGTCGGGTTTGATTAAAAGTCTGGTGTATTTGGAAGCTTCGATTTTTACTAGGAATCAAGTCATGCATCTTCACTTCCTTCACTTACCTTTACTTTGAGAGAAGGATGGACCAATCAAATGAGGGACAGCAAGGTGAGGTCAGGGGGAGTCTAGCTAGGAGTAAGTCTGGATAGAGTAAGTCTAGTTAGGAGTACATTAGTTAGGAGTAAGTCTAGTTAGGAGTAAGTAGATAGGGAGCAAGTCCAGACAGGAGCAAGTCTAGCAAGTCCAGTTAGGAGTAAGTCTAGATAGAGTAAGTCTAGATAGGAGTAAGTCCAGATAGAGTAAGTCCAGATAGGAGCAAGTCCAGATAGGAGTAAGTCCAGATAGGAGTAAGTCCAGATAGTAGGCAAGTCCATTAGGAGTAAGTCCAGTTAGGAGTGTCTAGATAGGAGTAAGTCTAGTAGGAGTAAGTCTAGATAGGAGTAAGTCCAGATAGGAGTAAGTCCAGATAGGAGTAAGTCTAGTTAGGAGTAAGTCCAGATAGGAGTAAGTCTAGATAGGAGTAAGTCCAGGTAGGAGTAAGTCTAGATAGGAGTAAGTCTAGCTAGTAGTAAGTCTAGTTAGAGTAAGTCCAGTTAGGAGTAAGTCTAGATAGGAGTAAGTCTGGATAGGAGTAAGTCTAGTTAGGAGTAAGTCTAGATAGGAGTAAGTCTGAATAGTAGTAAGTCTAGTTAGGAGTAAGTCTAGTTAGAGTAAGTCTAGATATGAGTAAGTCTGATAGTGTAAGTCTAGTTAGGAATAAGTCTAGCTAGGAGTAAGTCTAGTTAGAGTAAGTCTAGTTTGGAGTAAGTCTAGATAGGTCTAGTAAGTCTATTAGGAGGTCTAGTTAAGAGTAAGTCTAGATATGAGTAAGTCTAGTTAGGAGTAAGTCTAGATAGGAGTAAGTCTAGCTAGGAGTAAGTCTAGCTAGGAGTAAGTCTAGTTAGGAGTAAGTCTAGTTAGGAGTAAGTCTAGTTAGGAGTAAGTCTAGTTAGGAGTTAGTCTAGCTAGGAGTAAGTCTAGTTAGGAGTAAGTCTAGTTAGGAGTAAGTCTAGTTAGGAGTAAGTCTAGTTAGGAGTAAGTCTAGCTAGGAGTAAGTCTAGCTAGGAGTAATTCTAGTTAGGAGTAAGTCTAGTTAGGAGTAAGTCTAGATAGGAGTAAGTATAGATAGGAGTAAGTCTGGATAGGAGTAAGTCTAGTTAGGAATAAGTCTAGATAGGAGTAAGTCTGGATAGGAGTAAGTCTAGTTAGGAGTAAATCAAGATAGGAGTAAGTCTAGCTAGGAGTAAGTCTAGCTAGGAGTAAGTCTAGTTAGGAGTAAGTCTAGTTAGGAGTAAGTCTAGATAGGAGTACGTCTGGATAGGAGTAAGTCTAGTTAGGAGTAAGTCTAGCTAGTAGTAAGTCAAGTTAGGAGTAAGTCTAGTTAGGAGTAAGTCTAGATAGGAGTAAGTCTGGATAGGAGTAAGTCTAGTTAGGAGTAAGTCTAGATAGGAGTAAGTCTAGCTAGTAGTAAGTTTAGTTAAGAGTAAGTATACCTCGGAGTAAGTCTAGATAGGAGTAAGTCTAGTTAGGAGTAAGTCTAGCTAGGAGTAAGTCTAGCTAGGAGTAAGTCTAGTTAGGAGTAAGTCTAGTTAGGAGTAAGTCTAGCTAAAAGTAAGTCTAGCTAAAAGTCTGGTTAGGAGTAAGTCTAGTTAGGAGTAAGTCTAGCTAAAAGACTAGTTAGGAGTATGTCTAGTTAGGAGTAAGTCTAGTTAGGAGTAAGTCTAGCTAGGAGTAAGTCTAGCTAGGAGTAAGTCTAGTTAGGAATAGGTCTAGTTAGGAGTAAGTCTAGTTAGGAGTAAGTCTAGTTAGGAGTATGTCTAGCTAGGAGTTAGTCTAGCTAGGAGTAAGTCTAGTTAGGAGTAAGTCTAGTTAGGAGTAAGTCTAGTTAGGAGTAAGTCTAGTTAGGAGTAAGTCTAGCTAGGAGTAAGTCTGTTTGGGAGTAAGTCCAGATAGGAGTAAGTCCTATTAGTAGTAAGTCCTTAGTTAGGAGTAAGTCCAGATAGGAGTAAGTCCATTAGTAGTAAGTCCATTAGAGAAAGTCTAGCTAGGAGTAAGTCTGGATAGAGCAAGTCCAGTTAGGAGTAAGTCCAGATAGGAGTAAGTCAGCCAGGTACGTCTAGTTAGGAGTAAGTCTAGTTAGAGTAATTCTAGATAGGAGCAAGTCTGGATAGGAGTAAGTCTAGTTTAGAGTAAGTCTAGATAGGAGTAAGTCTCGCTAGTAGTAAGTCTAGCTAGGAGTAAGTCCAGCTAGTAGTAAGTCTAGTTAGAGAAAGTCTAGCTAGGAGTAAGTCTAGTTAGGAAAGTCTAGTTAGGAGTAAGTCTAGATAGGAGTGTCTAGTTAGGAGTAAGTCTATAGATATTCGAGCTAGGAGTAAGTCTAGTTAGGAGTAAGTCTAGTTAGGAGTAAGCCTAGCTAGGAGTTAGTCTGGTTAGGGTGTTTCAGATAGGAGTAAGTCTAGTTAGGAGTAAGTCTAGTTGATAAGTCCAGATAGGAGTAAGTCTAGTTGAAGTCTAGTAAGTAAGCTAGAGGTAAGTCTAGATAGGAGTAAGTCTAGTTAGGAGTAAGTCTAGTTAGGAGTAAGTCTGGTTAGGGTAAGTCTAGTTAGGGGTAAGTCTAGCTAGGAGTAAGTCTAGTTAGAGTAAGTCTAGCTAAAAGTAAGTCTAGTTAAAAGTCTGGTTAGAGTAAGTCCAGTTAGGAGTAAGTCCAGTAAAATAATCAGAAGAGAGCATGCCAGTCTGAATAGGAGCAAGTCCAGGGTAAGTCCAGTTAGGAGTAAGTCCATTAGAACAGGTCTGGGGAGCAAGTCCAGTTAGGAGTAAGTCCAGTTGTACGTCCAGGGAGCCAGTCCAGCCTTGGGTCTGAGGTGGGAGTAAGTCCAGTTAGGGGTAAGTCTAGTTAGGAGTAAGTCCTAGCTAGGAGTAAGTCTAGTTAGGAGTAAGTCTAGTTAGGAGTAAGTCTAGTTAGGGTAAGTCTAGTTAGGAGTAAAGTCTAGTTAGGAGTAAGTCTAGTTAGGGTAAGTCTAGTTAGGAGTAAGTCTAGTTAGGAGTAAGTCTAGTTAGAGTAAGTCTAGCTAGAGTAAGTCTAGTTAGAGTAAGTCCAGTTAGAGTAAGTCCAGTTAGAGTAAGTCTAGTTAGGGTAAGTCTATTAGGGGTAAGTCTAGCTAGAGTAAGTCTAGTTAGGAGCAAGTCTAGTTAGGAGTAAGTCTAGTTAGGTAAGTCTAGTTAGGTAAGTCTAGTTATATAAGTCTTATTAGAAGTAAGTCTAGCTAGGGGTAAGTCTAGTTAGGGGTAAGTCTAGTTAGGGGTAAGTCTAGTTAGGAGTAAGTCTAGTTGGGGTAAAGTCCAGCTAGGAGTAAGTCTAGTTAGGGGTAAGTCTAGTTAGGGGTAAGTCCAGCTAGGAGTAAGTCTAGTTAGGGGTAAAGTCTAGCTGGAGTACTCTAGTAAGGGGGTATGTCTAGTTAGGAGTAAGTCTGGTTATAAGTCTAGTTGGGAGTAAGTCTGGTTAGGAGTAAGACTAGTTAGGGTAAGTCTGGCTCAAGGTAGTTCTAGTAAGGAGGTACTTCTAGTAAGGAGTAAGTCTAGTTAGGGTAAGTCTAGTTAGGGGTAAGTCTAGCTAGAGTACTCTAGTATGAGCTAGAAGTCCTGCAATACTGTCGTTCTGTTAGGGAGCAGGGATCATGTCTCTGGAGTGAAAGAAGAAGGACAGACGGGCGGATAGACAGACAGACCATTAATCCACTATATGCGTGTGTCTAATATGCATAATTGCCATTTCTAGCGTGTTAAGCTTACAGTCGGACACTTGAATTCAGAGTAAAATGTATAATTCAGCTGTGGTAATGGATTATATGAAAAGTAGAGGTTTATTTATACCGTGTCATGAAATGCCTTTAAAATACCCAATGAAAAAATCTCCTCTAACCACTTAGTCTATAAAATATTCACTGGTGAAACCCTAACGTTACTCTGTATCGTTTTAGCTCTGGCGTTTGGTTCTAGAAATTATTTTGGGTGCTTATTAAATAAATAGAAACTAGTTTTTTGTAATTTAATTTTCAAGTTGGTACATTAAACACATGCTTGTGCTCAATGATGTATTTCATGATATGTTTATCTTGTGTTAAAACCGGTGTCGGACGGGTAGTTGTATCACCACACTAGTCAGATATTTTACAGCAGTTTTCCTACAGGGTCAACCACAAGATAACATGCTGGCAAGAAGACGTATTTGGTATATATATATATATGTCAGGTTTACACTGAGATACTGTCACCTTTCGACCCAGTGAATAGTTATCTAGAATGTGAAATGAATGAAAAATGAATGGATAAGTTAGTGCAAAGGTCAATGTATTGACTTGTTATGACCTCTCAACAACATGTGTTTTTAAGAGATAAGTGGTTCCATTCTACAGTATTTTAAAGACTTATAAATGTATGCTTAGCTGTGCCTCGACAACCGATCTATTGTGTTATGTAGCTCAAGTGTAATATAATATGGTCTGAGAATAACAATATTTATTTATTTTACTAGGCAAGTCAGTTAAGAACGAGTTCTTATTTTCAATGTGGCCTAGAACAGTGGGGTTAACTGCCTTGTTCAGGGGGCAGAACGACAGATTTGTACCTATGAAAACCAACTGACATTTACCCTGAGGTGCTGACCTGTTGCACCCTCAACAACCAGCGTGAACATTATTATGACCCTGCTGGTCATCTATGAACATGTGAACATATTGGCCATGTTCTGTTTTAATCTCCACCCGGCACAGCCAGAAGAGGGACTGGCCACCTCTCATAGCCTGGTTCCTCTCTAGGTTCCTGGCACAGCCAGAGAGGACTCCACCCCTCAGGTTTTTAAATCTCCACCGGCACAGCCAGAAGGCTGGCCACAGCCAGGTTTCTAGGCACAGCCAGAAAGAGGACTGGCCACCCCTCATAGCCTGGCTCCTCTCTAGGTTTCTAATCTCCACCCGGCACAGCCAGAAGGACTGGACCCCACATAGAGGTTTATAATCTCCACCGGCACAGCCAGAAGAGGACTGGCACCCCACATAGCCTGGTTCCTCTCTAGGTTTATAATCTCCACCTGGCACAGCCCAGAAGAGGACTGGCCACCCCTCATAGCCTGGTTCCTCTCTAGGTTTATAATCTCCACCTGGCACAGCCAGAAGAGGACTGGCCACCCCTCAGCCTGGTTCCTCTCTAGGTTTTTAATCTCCACCTGGCAGCCAGAAAGAGGACTGGCCACCCCTCATAGCCTGGTTCCTCTCTAGGTTTCTAATCTCCACCCGGCACAGCCAGAAGAGGACTGGCCACCCTCATAGCCTGGTTCCTCTCTGGGTTTATAATCTCCACCGGCACAGCCAGAAGAGACTGGCCACCCTCATAGCCTGGTTCCTCTCTAGGTTTCTAATCTCCACCCGGCACAGCCAGAAGAGGACTGGCCACCCCTCATAGCCTGGTTCCTCTCTAGGTTTCTAATCTCCACCCGGCACAGCCAGAAGAGGACTGGCCACCCCTCATAGCCTGGTTCCTCTCTCTGGTTTATAATCTCCACCCGGCACAGCCAGAAGAGGACTGGCCACCCCTCATAGCCTGGTTCCTCTCTGGGTTTCTAATCTCCACCCGGCACAGCCAGAAGAGGACTGGCCACCCACATAGCCTGGTTCCTCTCTAGGTTTCTAATCTCCACCCGGCACAGCCAGAAGAGGACTGGCCCACCCCTCATAGCCTGGTTCCTCTCTAGGTTTCTAATCTCCACCCGGCACAGCCAGAAGAGGACTGGCCACCCCTCATAGCCTGGTTCCTCACTAGGTTTCTAATCTCCACCCGGCACAGCCAGAAGAGGACTGGCCACCCCTCAGAGCCTGGTTCCTCTCTAGGTTTCTAATCTCCACCCAGCACAGCCAGAAGAGGACAGGCCACCCCTCAGAGCCTGGTTCCTCACTAGGTTTCTAATCTCCACCCTGCACAGCCAGAAGAGGACTGGCCACCCCTCATAGCCTGGTTCCTCTCTAGGTTTCTAATCTCCACCCGGCACAGCAAGAAGAGGACTGGCCACCCCTCATAGTCTGGTTCCTCTCTAGGTTTCTAATCTCCACCCGGCACAGCCAGAAGAGGACTGGCCACCCCACATAGCCTGGTTCCTCTCTAGGTTTCTAATCTCCACCCGGCACAGCCAGAGGGGGACAGGCCACCCCTCATAGCCTGGTTCCTCTCTGGGTTTCTAATCTCTGGCACAGCCAGAAGAGGACTGGCCACCCCACATAGCCTGGTTCCTCTCTGGGTTTCTAATCTCCACCCGGCACAGCCAGAAGAGGACTGGCCACCCCTCATAGCCTGGTTCCTCTCTAGGTTTATAATCTCCACCCGGCACAGCCAGAAGAGGACTGGCCACCCCTCATAGCCTGGTTCCTCTCTAGGTTTATAATCTCCACCCGGCACAGCCAGAAGAGGACTGGCCACCCCTCATAGCCTGGTTCCTCTCTAGGTTTCTAATCTCCACCCGGCACAGCCAGAAGAGGACTGGCCACCCCTCATAGCCTGATTCCTCTCTAGGTTTCTAATCTCCACACTGCACAGCCAGAAGAGGACTGGCCACCCCTCATAGCCTGATTCCTCTCTAGGTTTATAATCTCCACACTGCACAGCCAGAAGAGGACTGGCCACCCCTCATAGCCTGATTCCTCTCTAGGTTTATAATATATATGCCATTTCTAATCTCCACACTGCACAGCCAGAAGAGGACTGGCCACCCCTCATAGCCTGATTCCTCTCTAGGTTTATAATCTCCACCCGGCACAGCCAGAAGAGGACTGGCCACCCCTCATAGCCTGGTTCCTCTCTAGGTTTCTAATCTCCACCTGGCACAGCCAGAAGAGGACTGGCCACCCCTCATAGCCTGGTTCCTCTCTAGGTTTCTAATCTCCACCTGGCACAGCCAGAAGAGGACAGGCCACCCCTCATAGCCTGGTTCCTCTCTAGGTTTCTAATCTCCACCTGGCACAGCCAGAAGAGGACTGGCCACCCCTCATAGCCTGGTTCCTCTCTAGGTTTCTAATCTCCACCTGGCACAGCCAGAAGAGGACTGGCCACCCCTCATAGCCTGGTTCCTCTCTAGGTTTATAATCTCCACCCGGCACAGCAAGAAGAGGACTGGCCACCCCTCATAGCCTGGTTCCTCTCTAGGTTTCTAATCTCCACCTGGCACAGCCAGAAGAGGACTGGCCACCCCTCATAGCCTGGTTCCTCTCTAGGTTTCTAATCTCCACCCGGCACAGCCAGAGAGGACTGGCCACCCCTCATAGCCTGGTTCCTCTCTAGGTTTATAATCTCCACCCGGCACAGCCAGAAGAGGACTAGCCACCCCTCATAGCCTGGTTCCTCTCTAGGTTTATAATCTCCACCCGGCACAGCCCAGAAGAGGGGACTGGCCACCCCTCATAGCCTGGTTCTCTCTAGGTTTCCTAATCTCCACCCGGCACAGCCAGAGAGGACCTGGCCACCCCTCACAACCTGATTCCTCTCTAGGTTTCTAATCTCCACACTGCACAGCCAGAAGAGGACTGGCCACCCCTCATAGCCTGATTCCTCTCTGGGTTATAATCTCCACACTGCACAGCCAGAAGAGGACTGGCC
>NW_026280023.1:0-15099 GCF_023373465.1 Oncorhynchus keta | reverse complement strand
GCTGCCGCGTCTGCCGCTGCTGCCACTGCTGCCGCATCTTAACACTCTTTATAACAACATGCTCAACTTATGCTCCTTAGCTATGCCGCTGTACTTTCTTTCGCCGCTGCTTATACTTTCTTAACAACATACTTTCTGCCATACTCAACCACTGCTGCTGCCATAATCATGCTGCTCTTGCCATATACACTGTGCTAATCATGCGCTCTTATGCTGTAGCTGCTGCCGCCGCTGCCACTGTGCCGCTGCCGCCGCTGCCACTGCCGCCGCTGCCGCGCCACTGCTGCCGCTCTGCCACCACTGCCGCATCTGCCGCCACTGCCGCTGCTGCCGCATCTGCCACTTTCTTCTGCTGCTATGCCACTTTCTTCACTCTTTGCTGCCACTATACTTTCTTTGCCACTTATCTGCCACACTGCCATAGCATCTGCCACTGCCATATCTGCTGCGCCGCCGCCGCCTCTTATACTTTATCTGCCGCCTGCTCCGCCGTTGGCCCCACTGCCCGCTGCTGCCGCTGCTGCTGCTGTAACAACTGCTGTAGCGCCGCCACGGATGCTGCTGCCGCATCGCTGCTACATCTGCCGCCGCTGCTGCCGCCACTGCTGCCGCTGCTGTAAGCTGCCTGCTGCTGCTGCATAGCGCCGCCGCCCGCCGCTGCTGCCGCTGCTGCCGCCGCTGCCATATCTGCCGCTGCTAGATCTGCCACTGTCTGCCCTGCTGCCGCCACTCTGCTGCTGCCACATGCTGCCTGCCGTACTGCGCTGCGCTGTCTGCCGCCACTACTGCCACTGCGTGCTGCCGCCTCGCCGCCGCTGTATCTCTGCCGCTGCCGCCACTGCCGCTGCTGCTGCCGCTGCTGCCACGGTCGCCGCTGCCGTCGCCTTGTACTTTGTCTGCCGCTGCCGCCGCTGCTGCTGCTGCTGCCGCTGCCGCTACTGCCGCTGCTGCCGCGCCGCCGCTGCTCAGCATCGTATCTGCCGCTGCCGCTGCCACATCTGCCGCCGCCATGCTGCTATCGCTGCCGCCGTATGCCGCCGCTGCCGCCGCTGCCACTGCTGCTCTCACTGCCACTGCACTGCCGCTATCTGCTACCATATCTCTGCCACTGCGTATCTACCAATTACCGACGCGTTGTAAGCGCCACTGCGTAATCTGCCAGTACCGTACGTTGTTGCGCCGCTGCGTAATCTGCAAGTACCGTACGTTGTTGCGCCGCTGCGGCAATCTGTGATACTGACGTTGTTTCATATATCTGCCACTGCACGTAATCTGTGATACCTGACACGTTGTAAACGCCACTGCATATCTGATACAACGTTGTTACACCACTACGTAATCTGTTGTACGTTGTTACACCACTATATGCCACTGCGTATCTGACACGTTATGCACCACTATCTGCCACTGCGTAATCTGCAGTACCTGACGCATTTATAACGCCACTGCGTAATCTATGATACGGCACGTTGTTGCCACTGCATTGTCTGCAATTACGGCACGTTGTTGCGCCGCCGCCGCTGCCGCTGCGTATCCGCCTGCTGACGCATTCATGAGGCCGCTGTCTGCTGCTGCATATCGGCGCCGAGCGCGATTCAACGCCGGTGTGACCTTCCGCCGCGAGCGTATCGCCACTGCCGCTGCCGCCGCCGCCGCAGTGACCGCTGCTGCTGCCGGCGCTGTTCTGTCATACCGCCGCCGCTGCTGGTTGCCGACGCCTGGTTAGCTGACGCCGCTCTGCTGCTATGGCGCTGCTGCTATTATGGCGCTGATGCCGCCGCCGTTGGCTGACTACTTATATTTCACGCTGCCATGACCTGACCGCTGCCGCGATACCGGGATTAACATTGCTTCGGCCGCCTGCGCAACCTTTACTATCGCCTGTGCTGCGCCGGTGCCTATTTCGCCTGCCACTGCCGTCGCTGCCGCTGCTGCTGCTGCTGCTGCTGCGCTGTGCTAATGTGCTGTATGGACCAGGACTGCCGCCGCCCGCCGCCGCCTGCTGCCGCCGCTGCGTATCTGCCTGCTGCTAATGCGCCGCCGCCTGCCATGCGTTTCTGCCTGCCGCCGCGCCGCTGCTGCTATGCGCTAATCTGCTGTGCTGGTCCGCCGCCTATGCGCCGCTAACTGCTGCTGCTGCTGTTGCCACTGCCCCTGCCGCCGCCGCGCTGCTGCCGCCGCCTAACCTGCCGCCGCCGCCGTTGATGCCGCCACTGCCGCTGCATCTGCCGCCTACGTTGCCGCCTGCTGCTATGCATAATGCTGCTGTATGGCCTGCCGCTGCTAATCTGCCGCCGCCGCCGCTGCTGCCGCATGCCACTGCCGCTGGTCTCTGCCGCCGCCGCTGCCGCTATGCCCCGCGTTTGCAAGTGTCATAAGTTGCCGCCGCCGCCGCCTGCTGCTGGTCGCCGCCGCGCGTTTATTGTGCTGTATGGTCTCTGCCTGCTAATCGCCGCTGCTGCTGCTGTCGCCGCCGCCGCTGCTATCGCTGCCTGTCTAATGCTGCCAGTGCTGCTGTCGCACAATGTGCTGCCTGCCTATGCTAATGCTACTGCCGCTGCTGCCGCCGCCGCTGGTCTGCTGCCTGTATCTGTGTGCTGCTGCTGTAACATCGCCTGTATGAGATCTCCGCCGCGTCTAGCTGCTACTGCTATGCACTGCCGTGCTGTGTTGATCGCACCCTGTCTGTACTGCTACTGCCATGCACTAATGTGCTGTATGGCTAGGCATATCTGTGCCGCTGCTGCTATGCACTGTGTGCTATCGCCGCCGCATCACCGCTGCTGCTGTCGCTCTGCCACTAATGCACTAATGTGCGCCGCCACCGCCGCCGCTGCCGCTGCCTTTCTACTGCCGCCACCTGCACTATTAATGCGCCGGGTATGCTGTCGCCGCTGCTGCCGCCGCCGCTGCCGCCGCCGTTACTCACTGCTGCCGTTGCCGCCATGCTGCGTCGCTGCTGTCCCCACTTACTGCTGCTGCTGCCGCTGCCGCCGCCGCTGCCGCTGGTGCCGCCGCCGCTAGGCTGGTTGCTACCGCCGCCGCCGCCGCATGTTGCCGCCACGCCGCCGCTGCTGCTGATTGCCGCCAGTTCTGCCGCCTGCCACCGCCGTCGCTGGTGCCGCTGCTGCTATTGCCGCCGCTGCTGGTGCTGCCGTCGTTGCCGTTGCCGTGCCGCCGCCGTCGCCGCTGCTGCGGTGCTGGCTGCCGCTTGCCACCCCGCTGCTGTTGCTGGTGCACGCCGCTCTGCTGCTACTGCCACCACGCCGCTGCTGCCGCCAGCCGCTGCTGCTGCTACTCGTTGCTGCCCCTGCACCGTTGCCGCCACCACCGCCGCCGCCACCGCCGCCGTGCTGCTGTCAGCCGCCGTTTGCTGGCTGCTGCTTTGCCGCCGCCAGATGCCGCCTTGCCGCTCGCCTGCTGCCTTGCCGCTGCTGCTGCCGCCTGCCGCCGCTAGTCGCTGCTTGCCGTTGCCGCCCGTGCCACTGCCGCCGCCGCCGCTGGGCTGCTGCTCGTTGCTGCTGTCGCCCATAGCCTGCTGCTGCTGCCGTTGCCGCCGCCGCTGCTATCGCCGCCGCTGCAGTGCTGCCGCTGCTGCTGCCGCCGCCGCCGCTGCTGCTGCCGCCGTTGCTGCTGCGTGCCGCTGCTGCCGCTGCCGCCGCCGCCGCCGCCAGCTGCGTTGCCGCTGCTGCCGCCGCCGCCGCTGCTGCCGTGAATCGCTGTGCCGCCGCCTTGCGCCGCTGCTGCCGCTGAATTGCCCCTGCCGCCGCCGCCGCTGCAACGCCGCTGCTAATCGTTGCCGCTGCTCCTTGCCGTGCCGCCGCCGTGCTGCTGCGCCGCCACCGCTGCTGCCGCCGCCGCTGCTGCAAATCGCTGCTTCGCTGCCACTGCTGCTGCCGCCGCCGCTGCCTGCCGCCGTTTTAATCTCGCCGCCGCTGCCATCTTCCGTTGCCGCTGCTGCCGCCGCCGCTGCAGCCGCCAGTTGCTGTCTGCCGCCGCCGCGCCGCCATCCGTGCTGCTGCCGCCGCCGTCTGTCGTTGCCGCCGCCGCCGCCGTGGTCAGCTGCCACCACCACCGTGCTCCGCTGGTTGCCGTTATTTATGCGCCGCCGCTGCCGCTGCTGATGCAGCCGCCGTCCGTTGCGCTGCCAGCCGCCGCCGCTATGCGCTCGCTGGTGCCGCCCATGCCGCTGCTCTGCCGCCGCCGCTGCCTGCTGCTTGCCCCCGTGCAATGAATCGCAGCCGCTGCTGTTGCCGCCACTGCTGCCGCCGCCGCTGCTGCTTGTTAATCCGCCGATGCTGCCGCCGCCGCTGCTGCTGCTGTCGCCCGTGCCGCCGCCGCCGCTGCCGCTGCTGTATTGCCACCGCCACCCAGCCGCCGCTGCACTGCCGCCACCCTGGTTTTCCGCCGCCGCCGCCGCCGTTGCAAATGCCGCTGAAGGGCTGCCACTGCTCGTTCCCCCGCCGCCGCCGCCACTGCCGCTGCTGGCTGTGCCGCCGCCGCCTGCCGCTGCTGCCTGCCGCCGCCGTGCTGCTGCCGCCGCTGCGCTGCTGCCGCCGCTGCTGCCGCTGCTAATCGCCGCCGCCGCTGCTGCCGCCCGTGCTGCTGCCGCCCCGCCGCCTGCCGCCGCCGCTGCTGTTATCGTTGCGCCCATGCCACTGCTGCCGCCGCCGCCGCCGCTGGGCTGTTGCCGCCGTGCTGTTGCCGCCGCCCTGCTGCTGCCACGCCGCTGCTGCTGCTGCGTTGCCATTGCCGTTGCTGCCGCTGCATCGTTGCTGTTTCGTTGCCACCCTGCTGCCTGCCGCCGCTGCTGCCGCCGCCGCCGCTGCTGCTGTCTGCCACCCTCCGCCGCCGGGTGCCCTCGTTGGCGCCACCCGCCGCCGCTGCCGCCGCCGTCCGCCGTTGCTGCCGTTGCCACTGCCATGCCGCTGCTGCTGGCCGCGCCGCTGCTGGCAACGCGCCGCCGCCGCCGCTGCTGCTGCCGCTGCTTATCGTTGCTGCCGCTGCCGCCGCTGCGCTGCTGCCGCCGCCACTGCTGCTGCTGCTGCTTGCTTGCTGCTGCTGCTGCTGCTGCTGCCGCCGCTGCGCCGCTGCCGCTGCTGCTCGCCGCCCTGCCGCTGCTGCTGCCGCCACCGCTGCTGCTGCTGCTGCCGCCGCCTGCTGCTGCTGCTGCTGCCGCTGCTGCCGCTGCCGCTGCTGTTGCGCTTGCTGCTGCTGCGCCGCCGCCGCCGCTGCTGCGTGCTGCCGCCGCTGCGCCACTGCTGCTGCCGCCGCCGCCGCTGCCGCCGCTGCTGCTGCCGCCGCCGCTGCTGCTGCCGCCGCCGCTGCTGCTGCTGCTGCTGCTGCTGCCGCCGCCGTCGCTGCCACCTGCTGCCGCCGCTGCTGCTGCCGCCGCCATGCTGCTGCCGCCGCCGCCACGCTGCTGCTGCCGCTGCCGCCGCTGCTGCCGCCGCTGCTGCCGCCGCCGCCGCTGCTGCTCACTGCCGCCGCCGCCGCTGCTGCTGCCGCCGCCGCCGCTGCTGCCGCCGCCGCTGCCGCCGCCGCTGCTGCTGCCGCCGCCGCCGCCGCCGGCTGTTGCTTGCCGCTGCCGCCCCGCCGCTGCTGCTGCCGCCGCTGCCGCTGCTGCTGCCGCTCGTTGCTGTTGCCGCCCGTGCTGCCGCCGCTGCTGCCGCCGCCGCGCTGCTGCGCCGCTTCGCTGTAACCGTGCCGCCGCTGCTGCCGCTGCTGCTGCTGCCGCCGCCGCTGCTCTGCTATGCGCCGCTGCTGCTGCCGCCGCCGCTGCTGCTGCTGCGTGCTATCCGCTGCCACTACTGCTGCTGCCGCCGCCGCTGCTGCTGCTGCGTTGCCGCCGCCTGCTGCTGCCGCCTGCCGCCGCTGCCGCCGCCGTTGCCGCTGCCGCCGTGCTGCTGCCGCCGCTGCTGCTGCTGCCGCCGCTGCTGCGTCGCCGCCGCCGCCGCCGCCGCTGCGCCGCCGCCCGCCCTGCTGCTGCTGCTGCCGCCGCCGCTGCTGCTGCTGCCACTCGCCGCCGCTGCCGCCGCTGCTGCCCACCGCCGCCGCCGCTGCTGCTGCTGTCGTTGCCGCTTGCCGCCGCTGCGTCCGCTGCTGCTGCCGCCGCCGCCGCTGCCACTGCTCGTTGCCGCCGCCGCCATGCTGCTGCCGCCGCCGCTCGCTGCTGCCACCGCCGCCTGCCGCCGCCGCCGCTGCTGCCGCCGCCGCTGCCGCCGCCGCCGCCGCCGCCTTGCTGCTGCCGCCCGCTGCTGGCTGCCGCCGCCGCTGCTGCCGTGCTGCTGCCGCCGCCACCGTCGCTGTTGGGCTCGTTGCTGCCCGTACCGCCGCTGTGCTGCCGCCGTCGCTGGGCTGTTCTGCCGTTGCCGCCCGTACCTGCCGCTGCTGCGCCCGCCGCTGGGCGTTGCCGCTGCTGCCCATTGCTGCGCCGCTTGCTGCTGCCGCCGCCGCTGCTGCTGCGTTGCCGCCGTACCGCTGCTGCCGCCGCCGTCGCTGGCTGCTGTCGCCGCCCCGCCGCCGCTGCTGCTGCTGCCGCCGCCGCCGCTGCTGCGTTGCCGCCGCCGCCCGTACGCTGCTGCTGCCGCCGCCGTCGCTGGCTGCTGCTGTTTGCCGCCGCCCTGCTGCTGCTTGCCGCCGCCGCCGCTGCTGCTGCTGCCGTTGCCGTGCCGCCGCCCCGCCTGCTGCTGCCGCCGCCGCCGCTGCCGTCGCTGCCGCCGCCGCCGCTGCTGCTGCTGCCGCCGCCGCCGCTGCTGCTGCTGCCGCCACGCCTGCCGCCGCCGCCGCTGCTGCTGCGCCGCCGCTGCCGCCGCCGCTACTGCTGCCGCCCGCCGCCGCTGCTGCTGCTGCCGCCGCCGCTGCCGCCGCTGCCGCTGTTGCCGCCGCTGCCTGTCGCCGCTGCCGCCGCCACCGCGCCATGCCGCTGCTGCCGCCGCCCGCTGCTGCTGCTGCTGCCGCCGCTGCTGCTGCCGTTGCCGCCGTGCCGCTGCTGCTGCGCCGCCGCCGCTGGGCTGCCGCCGCCGCCGCCGCTGCTGCTCTGCCGCCGCCGCTGCTGCCGCCCGCCCGCTGCTGCTGCCGCCGCTGCTGCTGCCGCCGCCGCCGCCCTGCCGCCGCTGCCGCCGCCGCCCGCCGCCGCTGCCGCCGCCGCCCTGCTGCTGCCGCTGCCGCTGCCACGCCGCCGCCGCCGCTGCTGCTGCCGCCGCCGCTGCTGCGTGCTGCCGCCGCTGCCACTGCCCTGCTGCCGCCACCGCCGCCGCCGCTGCCGCCGTTTGCCCCGCCGCTGCTGCTGCCGCCGCCGTTGCTGCGTCGCCGCTGCCGTTGCCGCCCGTGCTGCTGCTGCTGCTGCTGCCGCCGCCGCCTGTCGTCATTTCTCCGTTGCCAGCTGCCACCCGCTGCTGCTGCTGCTGCTCGTTGCCGCCGCCGCTGCTCGCCACCGTTGCCTGTTGCCGCCGCCCTGCCACTTGCCGCCGCCGCCACCGCCGCCGTTATATGCTGTTGCCGTTGCCGCCGCCATGCCGCTGCTGCTGCTGCCGCCGCCCAAGCTGGGCTGCCGTCGTTGCCGCTGCTGCTGCTGCCGCCGCCGCCGCCTGCCGCCGCTGCTGTCGCTGCTGCCGCCGCCGCCGCCGCCGCTGCTGCTGCTGCTGCCGCCGCCGCCCTGCTACTGTCGTTGCCGCCGTTGCCGCCGCCGCTGCTGCTGCCGCCGCTGTTGTCGTTGCGCCGCTGCTGCCGCTGCCGCCGCCGCTGTAACGCTGCTGGCTGCCGCCGCCGTTGCCGCCGCTGCGCTGCCGCCGCCGCTGCTGCTGTTGCCGTTGCCGCCGTCACTGCCGCCGCTGCTGCCGCCGCCGCCGTGCTGCTGCTGTCGTTTGCCCCCTGCCGCTGCTGCTGCCGCCGCTGCCGCCGCCGTTGATCATCGCTGGGCTGTTGCCGTTGCCGCCGCATGCTGCTGCTTGCTGCTGCCGCCGCTGGCTGTTGTCGTTATGGCTGCCACCGCTGCTGCCACCGCCGCTGCCACTGCTGCTGCCGTCCCGCCGCTGCTGCTGCCGCCCTGCCGCCAGCTGCTGCCGCCGCCGCCGCGCTGCTGCCGCCGTTGCCGCCCGCCGCTGTAGCGCGCCGCTGCCGCCGCCGCCGCCGTGCGCTAGGCTGTTGTCGCCGCCGCCTGCCGCCGCTGCTGCTGCTGCCGCCATTTGCCATCGTTGCCGCCGCTATTATCGCTGCCGCTGCTGCTGCCGCCGCCGCCGCCGCTATGTCGCCGCCGCCGTGCCGCTGCCGCCGCCGCATGCTGCCATCGTCGCCCGCCGCCGTTGCTATGCCGCTGCCGCCGCCACGCTGTTACTGCCGCTGCCACTGCCACCGCCGCCGCCGCTGCTGCTATCGTTTGCCACCCATGCCACTGCCGCCGCCGCCGCCGCCGTCATAGGCTGCCGTCGTTGCCGTTGCGCCGCCACTGCCACCGCCGCCGCCACTGCCGCCGTTGCCGTTGCCATATATTATATCCCGCTATGCTGCCGCCGCTAGCTGTTCGTTGCCGTCATGCGCCGCCGCCTGCCGCCTGCCGCCGCCGGCTGTTGTTCATCGTTGCCGCCGCCAGCCGCTATATAACTCGCCGCCGCTGCCGCCGTTAACCGTCGTCGCCGCCGTCACTGCCGCTGCCGTCCGCTGCGCCGCCGCCGCTGCCGCCGCTGCCGTCGTCGCCCGCTGCTGCTGCCGCCGCCGCTGCTGCCTGCCGCCTGTGCCGTTGAGCCGCCGCTGCCATTGCCGCCGCCTGCCGCCGCCGCCGCAGCGCCGCCGCGCCGCCGTTGGGCGTCGCCGCTGTCCGCCGCCACTGCCGCTGCTGTCGTTTGCCGCCCGCTGCCGCCGCCGCCGCTCTGCACTGCGTTGCCGTCGCCGCCCTGCCTGCCGCCGCCACCGCCGCCACTCGCCGCCGCTGCCGCCATGTTGTTGGCTGCTGCTGTCGTGCCGCCGCCCGTCGCCAGCTGGACGCAAACCACCGTGCCCGCCCCGTGCTGCTGCTATCTGCCGCCGCCGCCACCTGTCGCCGTTGCGTTGCCGCCGCCACTGCTGCCGTCGCACCGCCGCCGCTGCTGCTGACCGTCGTTGCCGCCCGCCGCTGCTGCCGTCGCTGCCGCCGCCGCCGCCGTCGTGCACTGCCGCCGCCGCCCATGCTGCTGCTGCCGCCGCCGTTGCGCCGTTACCGCCGCCGCCGCTGCTGCCGCCGCCGCCGCCGCTGCTGGCTGTTGCTTGCCGCCCTCCGTTGCCGCTGCCGCCTACTGGGTGCCGGATCGCCGCCGCCGCCACCGCCGCCGCCGCCGCTGCTGCTGCGTTGCCGCCCGCCGCTGCTGCTGCTGCCGCCGCCGCCGCGTTGCCGCCCGCCGCCGTCACTGCCGCCGCCGCTTCGCCGCACTCCGCTGTACTTGCCGCCACTGCCGCCGCCGCCGTCATGGGCAATTTGTCGTTGCCGTCACTGCCGCCCAGGTGCCGCTGTGCCGCCGCCGCCGCCGTTGCTGCCGTCGTTGCCGTTGCCGCCGCCTGCCGCCGCCCGCCGCCGCCGCCGCCACTGCCGCCGTTCGCCGCCGCCGTTGCCGCCGCCGCCACCAGCTGTGCCATATTAAGAAATGCCGCCGCTGTTGCAACGTGTTGCCGTTGCCCTATCAAAATGCTGCCGCCGCCGCCACCGCCGCCGTTCTGTTGTCGTTAATCGTTGCCCCCGTGCCGCTGCCGCCGCCGCCGTCTATACTGTTGCCGTTGCGATCGCTCACTGCTGCTGCCGCCGCCGCCGTGCTGCTGTCGTTGCCATACCACCGTGTGCCATGCTGCTGCAGCCGCCACCGCCGCCGTTGACCTGCCGCCGTGCCGCCGTATACAGCTGCCGCCGCCGTCGCCGCCGCCGTTGCTGCGTCACCACGTTGCCGCCGCCACTGCTGCTGCTGCCGCCGCCGCCGCCGTTGCTATGCTGCGTCGCCATTTGAAATGCCGCTTCTGTATGGAACATTCTGCCACCTATCGTTTCCTGCCGCCGTTGCTATGCGTTGCCGGATCGCCGCCACTATGCCACTGCTGCCGCCACCGCCGCTGCTGATCGTTGCCATTTGCCGCCCATGGTGTACTGCCATGCTGAACGTTGCGTTGCCGCCGTGCCACCAGTTGCCGTTCCGCCGCTCTGCTGCTGCTGCCGCCGCCGCCGCCGCTGTCGTCACTGCCGCCGTTGCCGCCCGTACTGCTGCTGCTGCCGCCGCCGCCGCCGTTGCTGCCAATCGTTATCGCTGCCGCCGCACCTGCCGTCTGCCGCCGCCGCCGCCGCCGCCGTTCGAACACCGTTGCCGTTGCCGCCGCCAGTGCTGCTGCTGCTACCGCCTGCCAAGCCGCCGTTGGGCTGTCGTTGCCATTTGCTGCCGCCACTGCTGCTGCTACCGCCGCCGCCGCCGTTGGGCTGCGATGGTTATGATTGCCCAGCCGCTGCGCCGCCGCTGCCGCCGCCGTTAGGCTGCTGTCGTTGCCGTTGCCCTGCGCTGCTACTGGTGCCGCCGCCGCCGCCGCCACCGCCGCCATTTCGATCCGTCGTTGCCGTTGCCGCCCCACTGCTGCTCTGCCACCGCCGCCGCCGTTGCCCTGCAACGCTGCCCTGCCATTGACGCCCGTGGCTGCTGCTGCCGCCAATGTCAGCAATATTAGGCCTGTCGTTGCCGCTGTTTAACCGTTCTGCTGCTGCCGCCGCCGCCGCCGTTGAACGAAGCATGCTGCCGCCGTTGCCCCGTACTGCTGCTGCTGCCGCCACCGCTGCCGCCACCGTCAGCGGATTAACGCCGTTGCCACCCCGCCAATCTGTTAACTGCCGCCGCCGCCATGCCGTTGGGCTGTCGTTGCCGCTGCCACCACCGCCGCTGCTGCCGCCGCCGCCGTTGCCGTTGGGCTGCGCCGTTCGCCTGTTGCCGCCCGCCGCTACTGCTACCGCCACCGCCGTTGGCTGTTGTCGTTGCCGTTGCCGCTACGTGCCTGCTGCTGCCGCCGCTGTCAGCGAGCATTTCTGCCATAAATCGCTGGTCAGGTGCTGCCCGTATACTGCTGCGCCGCCGCTGTCGGCAACGACTGCTGCCGCCGCTGTCAGTAACGCCACCGTCGTCTGCCGCCGCACTATCATTTGACCCGCCGCCGCTGCCAGTCGCCGCCACCAGCGTCGCTAGGCTTGATCTGCCGCCGCACTCATGCCACTACTGTCTGCCGCCGCCACCGCCGTCGCTGCCCGCCGCATGCCACTACTCCACCAAATCACTGCCGCCGCTGTTTATCATTGCCGCCGCATAGCCGTCTTTCGCCACCGCCGCTAGGCTGTCGCTGATCCGTCGCCACCCGCCGTCTCACTGCCGCCGCCACTGCCAATTCTCGTCCGCTGGAAATCGTGCCGCCGCCGCCGCCGCCGTCTCTTCGTTTGCATAATGCCTGCCGTCTGCTGCCGCCGCCGCACTGCCGCTGCCGCTGATGCCGCCGCCGTTGCTGCTGCTGCCGCCACCCGCCGCACGCTGCCGCCGCCACTGCCGCCGCTGCCGTCACTGCCACTGCCGCCGTACTGCCATCGCCAGTCTGCCACCGCCGCACTGCCACCGCCAGTTTGCCGTCGCTGCCGCTAATCGCCGCTGCCCTCGTCTGCCGCCGCTGCCAAATGCGCCGCCGTTCACCCACCGCCGCCGCCACTGCCGCCGCCGCACTGCCCTGCCACTTTCTGCCGCCGTCGCCGCCGCCGCCGTGGACGTTTGCCGACCGCCGCCTGCCCTGCGCCGCCACTGCCGCCGCCGTTCGCTGCCGCCGCCCTGCCGCCGTTTCTGCCGCTGCCTGTAATCGCCGCCGCCTGCGCCGCCACTGCCGCCGCGCTGCCGTCTGCGCCACCGCCGCCCACCTATGCTGCGTCATAGAGACCGCCGCTGCACTTAGCCGCCGCCGTGGCTGCCGCCGCCGCCGCTCGCCGCCGCCGCTGCCTGCGCCGCCGCTGCCACTGCCCAATCGCAGTGCCGCCTCGCCTGCCGCCGCCGCCGTCTATTGCCGTCGCCACTGCGCCGCCGCTGCTGCCGCCGCTGCCGCCGCCGCTGACCTGCGCCGCCGCTGCCGCTGCGCGCCGCACTGCCGCTGCGCCGCCCTGCGCTGCCGCCGCCGTGCTACTCTGCCGCCGCCGCCGCCTGCGCGCCGCCGCTCTGCCGCCGCCTGCCACGTTAGCCGCCGCACTGCCACCGCCGCACTGCCGCCGCCGTCGCGTTGCCACCTGCCGCCGCCGCACGCCGCCGCCTCCGTGGCAGGTTGATGCCGCCGCACCGCCTGCCTGCCGCTGCCGCCGCTGTCGCCCGCACTGCCGCTGCTGCCGCCGCCGCGCTGCCGCCGCCGCTGCCGCCGCCGCCGTGCAAATCGCCGTCTGCTTGAACCGCCGTGCTGTCTGCCGCCGCACTGTTTCGACCGTCGTCTGCCGCCGCCGTGTTTGTTCTTAACCGTCGCACTGCCGCCGCCGTGCTACCGCCGCACGTGCCAAAGACCGTCCCGCGCTTTAGCCGCCGCCGCACTGCCGCCGCCGTGGCCGTTGACGACCGCCGCTGCCGCCGCCGCCGAATTTTGCCGTCATATCTTGATCGCATTGCGCTCTTAGATCTTTGCCGCCGCGCTGCCGTCTCATCTGGTCTGCCGCCGCGCTGCTGATATATCTTGATCTGCCGCCGCCGCGCTGCCGTCTCTCGATCGCCACGCGCGGGTAAATATATCGCCCGTCTGCTTGCGCCGCTGCAATATAATATCTTAGCCGCCGCATGTTAGATATATCGTGATCGCCGCCGCATAACAGCATCGTGATCGCCGCCGTACTTAGCCGTCCTCTGTCTGCCGCCGCCGCCGATCTTGATCTGCCGCCGCCGCTGTAGTCTTGATCTGCCGCCATGCCGTCTCGATCTTAACCGCCGCCGCGCATAGATCGTCTGCCGCCGCCGCACTGCCGTCCTCTTGATCTCGCCGCCGCCGCACTTTCGTCTCATCATGACGTCTGCCGCCGCACTGCCGCCGCCGCAGTCGTTACCGTAAATCGATCTTTCTGACCGCGCCGTTGCCGCCTGCGCGTCCGCTGCGCGCACTGCCGCTGCCTCTTCGCCGCACTGCTGCCGCACTTCGCCGCCGCGCGGCATCCACTGCTGCGCCGCCGCCGTCATGCACTGCCGCCGCACTGCCGGTGCCACGCCGCCGCACTCACGTTGCGCTGCCTGCCGCCGCCACCACCACCTGCCGCCTGCGCTGCCGCCAGATCGCCGCTGCCGCCGCACTGCCATCCGCCGCCGCGCTGCTGCTACTGCGCTGCCACTGCCGCCGCGCTGCACTCTGCCGCCTGCCATGCTGCCACTGCCTGCCGCCACTGCCACCACTTTTCTGCCTGCCGCTGCCGTGCTGTAAATCGCCGCACTGCCGCTGCCGCCACGCTGCCGCTCTGCTGCCGCCGCCTCTGCTCTGCACCACTCTTTTTGCCGCCGCTGCTGCCTCGCTGCCGCACCTGCCACTGTCACCGCATTTCTGCACTCTGGCCACGCTCACCGCCGCGCTGCCGCCGCCGCGCTGCCGCGCCGCTGCCACGATTTGCCGCCACCGTCGTCGCGCTGCCGCCGCCATTAACGTTGGCCGTCGCTGCCGCCGCCGCACTGCCATCGTCCGCGCTGCCGCCGCCGCCGTCGTTTTTGCCGCCATCACTGCCGCCACCGTTGCCGCCGCCACTAGCCGTCGTCGCACTGCCGCCGCCGATGCTGTTCTGCCGCCGCCTGCCGCCGACCGTTGTTTGCCGCCGCCGCCGTCGCGCTGCCTGATTGCCGTCGTCGTTTGCCGCCGCCTGACGTCGTGTCTGCCGCATCGTTGCCGCCGCCGTCTTCACTGCCACCGCCGCAGTCATTGCCAGCAAATCGTGTCTGCCACTTTGCACCGTCTTGATCGTTGCCGCCGCCGTCGTGTCTTGCGGTTACCACCGAGCGGTCGATCTTGCCGCCGCGCTGCCGCCGTTGATCGCCGCGTTGCCGCCGTCGTCGCACTGCCGCCACCGCTCTTACCGATCTTGATGCTGCCGCCTGCAGTCGTTGCCGCCGCCGTCGTCGCTGCCGTCGCCGCACCGCCGCCGCACTGCCGTCACGCCGCCGCCACGCTGCCGCCGCCGCCGCACTGCCGCCGCCACACTGCCGCTGCCGCCACTGCCGCCGCCGCGCTGCTGCCGCCGCGCTGCCGCTCTGCCGCCTGCCGCCGCACCTGCCGCCGCACTGCCGCGCCAAGTCGCCACTGCGCGCCACCACTGCTGCTTTCACCGCCACCTCGTTCGCGCTGCACCGCCACCGCACTGCCACCGCCGCTGCCGCCACCGCCATCTCCACGCTGCTGCCGCCGCCTGCCGCCGCGCTGCCGCTGCCGCCTGCCGTCACCGCACTGCCGCCTGCCGCCACTTTCTGCCGCCGCTATCACTGCGCACTGCTCGCCGTCTGCTCTGCCGCGCTGCGACCGCACTGCCGCCGCCGCCGCCGCCACCGCCGCACTCCTTACGCACCGCTGCCGCCGCATGCCGCTGCCGTGCGCCTACCGTCCGCCGCGCCTGCCGCACTGCGCCACGCTGCCACTGCCGCGCCACTGCCGTCGCCACTGCCCCACTGCCACTGCCGCCGCACTGCCGCCGCACTGGTCACTGCCGCCTACCGCCGCCGCGCCACTCTGCCGCGCCGCCACTGCCGCACCTGCTGCCGCCGCACTCGCCACTGCCGCCACGCGCTGCCGCCGCTGCCGCTCTGCCGCGCTACCGCTGCCGCCGCCACCACTGCCGCCACGCTGCCGCTGCCACTGCCGCTGCGCTGCCCCCACTGCCACTGCCGCCACCTGCCACCGCGCACTGCCGCACCGCCGCACTGCCGCGCCGCACTGCGCTATCGCCGCACTGCCGCCGCCGCACTGCGACCGCCGCACTGCCGCGCCACGCTGCCGCCGCCGCCGCCAGCGCGCGCTGCCGCTGCCGCTGCCATCCTGCACTGCCGCCGCACTGCCACTGCCGCACTGCCACCTCACTGCTGCCGCACTGCCGCCACACTGCCTCCGCGCTGCCACTGCCACTGCCGT
>NW_026280022.1:0-111752 GCF_023373465.1 Oncorhynchus keta | reverse complement strand
TCACTATGTATGGAGAATTATCTACACATCACTATGTATGGCGAATTATCCACACATCACTATGTATGGTGAATTATCTACACATTATGTATGGAGAATTATCTACACATCACTATGTATGGAGAATTATCTACACATCACTATGTATGGAGAATTATCTCACACATTATGTATGGAGAATTATCTACACAGTCACTCTGTATGGAGAATTATCTACACATCACTATGTATGGAGAATTATCTACATATTATGTATGGAGAATTATCTACACATTATGTATGGAGAATTATCTACACATCACTATGTATGGAGAATTATCCACACATCACTATGTATGGAGAATTATCTCAACATTATGTATGGAGAATTATCTACACATCACTATGTATGGAGAATTATCTACACATTATGTATGGAGAATTATCTACACATCACTATGTATGGAGAATTATCTACACATCACTATGTATGGCGAATTATCCACACATCACTATGTATGGTGAATTATCTACACATTATGTATGGAGAATTATCTACACATCACTATGTATGGAGAATTATCTGTCTAAAAATACTATGTATGGAGAATTATCTCAATCACTATGTATGGGGAATTATCTACACATCACTCTGTATGGAGAATTATCTACACATCACTATGTATGGAGAATTATCTACACATTATGTATGGAGAATTATCTACACATCATTATGTATTGAGAATTATCTCAACATCATTATGTATTGAGAATTATCCACACATCATTACATTTACATTTAAGTCATTTAGCAGACGCTCTTATCCAGAGCGACTTACAATTCTAAATTCCATGCATGACTTATTCAATTGGAATTCATCAGATACTGTATGTAATATAAATCCATCAATGTTTTCTTCTTCTTTTATTAGGTATGCACAGACCCCAAAACTCAAATGGATTGATTGCCTTTCAATCTCAACACAGCTGGTGTTTCATCTCTCTTGCCATCTGACATAGAGCACAGGGTCCACAGAACATGTACACTGCCCAGTCATCAATTGCTGCCCGGGATGTTGTATCTCTCTCTCATTGATGTGCGCATCATCATCATAGTTGTTGGCAGCAGGGGAGACAGAAGCATTCACCCGCCTCTCAGCCATCTGACAGGTATCACATCATATATGGAGAACTATCTACACATTATATATGTAGAACTATCTACACATTATATATGGAGAATTATCTACATATTATGTATGGAGAATTATCTACACATTATGTATGGAGAATTATCTACACATCACTATGTATGGAGAATTATCCACACATCACTATGTATGGTGAATTATCTACACATTATATATGGAGAATTATCTACACATCACTATGTATGTAATTATCTACACATCACTGTATGGAGAATTATCTACACATTATGTATGGAGAATTATCCACACATCACTATGTATGGAGAATTATCTACACATTATGTATGGAGAATTATCTACACATCACTATGTATGGAGAATTATCTACACATCACTATGTATGGAGAATTATCTCAAATATTATGTATGGAGAATTATCTACACATCACTATGTATGGAGAATTATCTACACATCACTATGTATGGAGAATTATCTACACATCACTATGTATGGAGAATTATCCACACATCACTATGTATGGAGAATTATCTACACATCACTATGTATGGAGAATTATCCACACATCACTATGTATGGAGAATTATCTACACATCACTATGAATGGAGAATTATCTACACATTATTTATGGAGAATTATCTACATATTATGTATGGAGAATTATCTACACATTATGTATGGAGAATTATCTACACATCACTATGTATGGAGAATTATCAACACATCACTATGTATGGTGAATTATCTACACATCACTATGTATGGAGAATTATCTACACATTATTTATGGAGAATTATCTACACATCACTATGTATGGAGAATTATCTACACATTATGTATGGAGAATTATCTACACATCACTATGTATGGAGAATTATCTACACATCACTATGTATGTTCGAATTATCCACACATCACTATGTATGGAGAATTATCTACACATCACTCTGTATGGAGAATTATCTACACATCACTATGTATGGAGAATTATCTCAAATTATGTATGGAGAATTATCTACACATCACTATGTATGGAGAATTATCTCAACATTATGTATGGAGAATTATCTACACATCACTATGTATGGGGAATTATCTACACATCACTCTGTATGGATAATTATCTACACATCACTATGTATGGAGAATTATCTACACATTATGTATTGAGAATTATCCACACATCATATATGGAGAACTATCTACACATTATAGATGTAGAACTATCTACACATTATATATGGAGAATTATCTACATATTATGTATGGAGAATTATCTACACATTATGTATGGAGAATTATCTACACATCACTATGTATGGAGAATTATCCACACATCACTATGTATGGAGAATTATCTACACATCACTATGTATGGAGAATTATCTACACATTATGTATGGAGAATTATCTACACATCACTATGTATGGAGAATTATCTACACATCACTATGTATGGAGAATTATCTACACATCACTATGTATGGAGAATTATCTACACATTATGTATGGAGAATTATCTACACATCACTATGTATGGAGAATTATCTACACATGATGTATGGAGAATTATCTACACATCACTATGTATGGAGAATTATCCACACATCACTATGTATGGTGAATTATCTACACATTATGTATGGAGAATTATCTACACATCACTATGTATGGAGAATTATCTACACATCACTATGTATGGAGAATTATCTCAACATTATGTATGGAGAATTATCTACACATCACTATGTATGGGGAATTATCTACACATCACTCTGTATGGAGAATTATCTACACATCACTATGTATGGAGAATTATCTACACATTATGTATGGAGAATTATCTACACATCATTATGTATTGAGAATTATCCACACATCATATATGGAGAACTATCTACACAGTATATATGTAGAACTATCTACACATTATATATGGAGAATTATCTACATATTATGTATGGAGAATTATCTACACATTATGTATGGAGAATTATCTACACATCACTATGTATGGAGAATTATCCACACATCACTATGTATGGAGAATTATCTCAACATTATGTATGGAGAATTATCTACACATCACTATGTATGGAGAATTATCTACACATTATGTATGGAGAATTATCTACACATCACTATGTATGGAGAATTATCTACACATCACTATGTATGGCGAATTATCCACACATCACTATGTATGGTGAATTATCTACACATTATGTATGGAGAATTATCTACACATCACTATGTATGGAGAATTATCTACACATGACTATGTATGGAGAATTATCTCACATCATTATGTATGGAGAATTATCTACACATCACTATGTATGGGGAATTATCTACACATCACTATGTATGGAGAATTATCTACACATCACTATGTATGGAGAATTATCTACACATCACTATGTATGGTTAATTATCTACACATCACTATGTATGGAGAATTATCTACACATTATGTATGGAGAATTATCTACACATCACTATGTATGGAGAATTATCTACACATCACTATGTATGGCGAATTATCCACACATCACTATGCATGGTGAATTATCTACACATTATGTATGGAGAATTATCTACATATCACTATGTATGGAGAATTATCTACACATTATGTATGGAGAATTATCTACACATCACTATGTATGGAGAATTATCTACACATCACTCTGTATGGAGAATTATCTACACATCACTATGTATGGAGAATTATCTCAACATTATGTATGGAGAATTATCTACACATCACTATGTATGGAGAATTATCTACACATTATGTATGGAGAATTATCTACACATCACTATGTATGGAGAATTATCTACACATCACTATGTATGGCGAATTATCCACACATCACTATGTATGGTGAATTATCTACACATTATGTATGGAGAATTATCTACACATCACTATGTATGGAGAATTATCTACACATCACTATGTATGGAGAATTATCTCAACATTATGTATGTAGAATTATCTACACATCACTATGTATGGGGAATTATCTACACATCACTCTGTATGGAGAATTATCTACACATCACTATGTATGGAGAAATATCTACACATCATTATGTATTGAGAATTATCCACACATCATATATGGATAACTATCTACACAGTATATATGTAGAACTATCTACACATTATATATGGATAATTATCTACATATTATGTATGGAGAATTATCTACACATTATGTATGGAGAATTATCTACACATCACTATGTATGGAGAATTATCCACACATCACTATGTATGGAGAATTATCTCAACATTATGTATGGAGAATTATCTACACATCACTATGTATGGAGAATTATCTACACATTATGTATGGAGAATTATCTACACATCACTATGTATGGAGAATTATCTACACATCACTATGTATGGCGAATTATCCACACATCACTATGTATGGTGAATTATCTACACATTATGTATGGAGAATTATCTACACATCACTATGTATGGAGAATTATCTACACATCACTATGTATGGAGAATTATCTCAACATTATGTATGTAGAATTATCTACACATCACTATGTATGGGGAATTATCTACACATCACTCTGTATGGAGAATTATCTACACATCACTATGTATGGAGAATTATCTACACATTATGTATGGAGAATTATCTACACATCATTATGTATTGAGAATTATCTCAACATCATTATGTATTGAGAATTATCCACACATCATTACATTTACATTTAAGTCATTTAGCAGACGCTCTTATGCAGAGCGACTTACAATTCTAAATTCCATGCATGACTTATTCAATTGGAATTCATCAGATACTGTATGTAATATAAATCCATCAATGTTTTTCTTCTTCTTTTATTAGGTATGCATAGACCCCCAAAACTCAAATGGATTGATTGCCTTTCAATCTCAACACAGCTGGTGTTTCATCTCTCTTGCCATCTGACATAGAGCACAGGGCCCACAGAACATGTACACTGCCCAGTCATCAATTATGCTGCCCGGGATGTTGTATCTATCTCTCATTGATGTGCGCATCATCATCATAGTTGTTGGCAGCAGGGGAGACAGAAGCATTCACCATACCTCTCAGCCATCTGACAGGTATCACATCATATATGGAGAACTATCTACACATTATATATGTAGAACTATCTACACATTATATATGGAGAATTATCTACATATTATGTATGGAGAATTATCTACACATTATGTATGGAGAATTATCTACACATCACTATGTATGGAGAATTATCCACACATCACTATGTATGGTGAATTATCTACACATTATGTATGGAGAATTATCTACACATCACTATGTATGGAGAATTATCTACACATTATGTATGGAGAATTATCTACACATCACTATGTATGGAGAATTATCTACACATCACTATGTATGGCGAATTATCCACACATCACTATGTATGGTGAATTATCTACACATTATGTATGGAGAATTATCTACACATCACTATGTATGGAGAATTATCTACACATCACTATGTATGGAGAATTATCTCAACATTATGTATGGAGAATTATCTACACATCACTATGTATGGGGAATTATCTACACATCACTCTGTATGGAGAATTATCTACACATCACTATGTATGGAGAATTATCCACACATCATATATGGAGAACTATCTACACAGTATATATGTAGAACTATCTACACATTATACATGGAGAATTATCTACATATTATGTATGGAGAATTATCTACACATTATGTATGGAGAATTATCTACACATCACTATGTATGGAGAATTATCCACACATCACTATGTATGGAGAATTATCTCAACATTATGTATGGAGAATGATCTACACATCACTATGTATGGAGAATTATATACACATTATGTATGTAGAATTATCTACACATCACTATGTATGGAAAATTATCTACACATCACTATGTATGGCGAATTATCCACACATCACTATGTATGGTGAATTATCTACACATTATGTATGGAGAATTATCTACACATCACTATGTATGGAGAATTATCTACACATTATGTATGGAGAATTATCTACACATCACTATGTATGGAGAATTATCTACACATCACTATGTATGGAGAATTATCCACACATCACTATGTATGGTGAATTATCTACACATTATGTATGGAGAATTATCTACACATCACTATGTATGGAGAATTATCTACACATCACTATGTATGGAGAATTATCTCAACATTATGTATGGAGAATTATCTACACATCACTATGTATGGGGAATTATCTACACATCACTCTGTATGGAGAATTATCCACACATCATATATGGAGAACTATCTACACAGTATATATGTAGAACTATCTACACATTATACATGGAGAATTATCTACATATTATGTATGGAGAATTATCTACACATCACTATGTATGGAGAATTATCCACACATCACTATGTATGGAGAATTATCTCAACATTATGTATGTAGAATTATCTACACATCACTATGTATGGAGAATTATCTACACATTATGTATGTAGAATTATCTACACATCACTATGTATGGAAAATTATCTACACATCACTATGTATGGCGAATTATCCACACATCACTATGTATGGTGAATTATCTACACATTATGTATGGAGAATTATCTACACATCACTATGTATGGAGAATTATCTACACATCACTATGTATGGAGAATTATCTCAACATTATGTATGGAGAATTATCTACACATCACTATGTATGGGAATTATCTACACATTATGTATGGAGAATTATCTACACATCATTATGTATTGAGAATTATCCACACATCATATATGGAGAACTATCTACACATTATATATGTAGAACTATCTACACATTATATATGGAGAATTATCTACATATTATGTATGGAGAATTATCTACACATTATGTATGGAGAATTATCTACACATCACTATGTATGGAGAATTATCCACACATCACTATGTATGGTTAATTATCTACACATCACTATGTATGGAGAATTATCTACACATTATGTAAGGAGAATTATCTACACATCACTATGTATGGAGAATTATCTACACATCACTATGTATGGCGAATTATCCACACATCACTATGCATGGTGAATTATCTACACATTATGTATGGAGAATTATCTACATATCACTATGTATGGAGAATTATCTACACATGATGTATGGAGAATTATCTACACATCACTATGTATGGAGAATTATCCACACATCACTCTGTATGGAGAATTATCTACACATCACTATGTATGGAGAATTATCTCAACATTATGTATGGAGAATTATCTACACATCACTATGTATGGAGAATTATCTACACATCACTATGTATGGAGAATTATCTCAACATTATGTATGGAGAATTATCTACACATCACTATGTATGGGGAATTATCTACACATCACTATGTATGGAGAATTATCTACACATCACTATGTATGGAGAATTATCCACACATCATATATGGAGAACTATCTACACAGTATATATGTAGAACTATCTACACATTATACATGGAGAATTATCTACATATTATGTATGGAGAATTATCTACACATTATGTATGGAGAATTATCTACACATCACTATGTATGGAGAATTATCTACACATCACTATGTATGGAGAATTATCTCAACATTATGTATGGAGAATTATCTACACATCACTATGTATGGAGAATTATATACACATTATGTATGAGAATTATCTACACATCACTATGTATGGAAAATTATCTACACATCACTATGTATGGCGAATTATCCACACATCACTATGTATGGTGAATTATCTACACATTATGTATGGAGAATTATCTACACATCACTATGTATGGAGAATTATCTACACATTATGTATGGAGAATTATCTACACATCACTATGTATGGAGAATTATCTACACATCACTATGTATGGCGAATTATCCACACATCACTATGTATGGTGAATTATCTACACATTATGTATGGAGAATTATCTACACATCACTATGTATGGAGAATTATCTACACATCACTATGTATGGAGAATTATCTCAACATTATGTATGGAGAATTATCTACACATCACTATGTATGGGAATTATCTACACATCACTCTGTATGGAGAATTATCCACACATCATATATGGAGAACTATCTACACAGTATATATGGAGAACTATCTACACATTATACATGGAGAATTATCTACATATTATGTATGGAGAATTATCTACACATTATGTATGGAGAATTATCCACACATCACTATGTATGGAGAATTATCTCAACATTATGTATGGAGAATTATCTACACATCACTATGTATGGAGAATTATCTACACATTATGTATGGAGAATTATCTACACATCACTATGTATGGAAAATTATCTACACATCACTATGTATGGCGAATTATCCACACATCACTATGTATGGTGAATTATCTACACATTATGTATGGAGAATTATCTACACATCACTATGTATGGAGAATTATCTACACATCACTATGTATGGAGAATTATCTCAACATTATGTATGGAGAATTATCTACACATCACTATGTATGGGAATTATCTACACATCACTCTGTATGGAGAATTATCTACACATCACTATGTATGGAGAAATATCTACACATCATTATGTATTGAGAATTATCCACACATCATATATGGATAACTATCTACACAGTATATATGTAGAACTATCTACACATTATATATGGAGAATTATCTACATATTATGTATGGAGAATTATCTACACATTATGTATGGAGAATTATCTACACATCACTATGTATGGAGAATTATCCACACATCACTATGTATGGAGAATTATCTCAACATTATGTATGGAGAATTATCTACACATCACTATGTATGGAGAATTATCTACACATTATGTATGGAGAATTATCTACACATCACTATGTATGGAGAATTATCTACACATCACTATGTATGGCGAATTATCCACACATCACTATGTATGGTGAATTATCTACACATTATGTATGGAGAATTATCTACACATCACTATGTATGGAGAATTATCTACACATCACTATGTATGGAGAATTATCTCAACATTATGTATGTAGAATTATCTACACATCACTATGTATGGGGAATTATCTACACATCACTCTGTATGGAGAATTATCTACACATCACTATGTATGGAGAAATATCTACACATCATTATGTATTGAGAATCATCCACACATCATATATGGATAACTATCTACACAGTATATATGTAGAACTATCTACACATTATATATGGAGAATTATCTACATATTATGTATGGAGAATTATCTACACATTATGTATGGAGAATTATCTACACATCACTATGTATGGAGAATTATCCACACATCACTATGTATGGAGAATTATCTCAACATTATGTATGGAGAATTATCTACACATCACTATGTATGGAGAATTATCTACACATTATGTATGGAGAATTATCTACACATCACTATGTATGGAGAATTATCTACACATCACTATGTATGGCGAATTATCCACACATCACTATGTATGGTGAATTATCTACACATTATGTATGGAGAATTATCTACACATCACTATGTATGGAGAATTATCTACACATCACTATGTATGGAGAATTATCTCAACATTATGTATGTAGAATTATCTACACATCACTATGTATGGGAATTATCTACACATCACTCTGTATGGAGAATTATCTACACATCACTATGTATGGAGAATTATCTACACATTATGTATGGAGAATTATCTACACATCATTATGTATTGAGAATTATCTCAACATCATTATGTATTGAGAATTATCCACACATCATTACATTTACATTTAAGTCATTTAGCAGACGCTCTTATCCAGAGCGACTTACAATTCTAAATTCCATGCATGACTTATTCAATTGGAATTCATCAGATACTGTATGTAATATAAATCCATCAATGTTTTTCTTCTTCTTTTATTAGGTATGCATAGACCCCCAAAACTCAAATGGATTGATTGCCTTTCAATCTCAACACAGCTGGTGTTTCATCTCTCTTGCCATCTGACATAGAGCACAGGGCCCACAGAACATGTACACTGCCCAGTCATCAATTAAGCTGCCCGGGATGTTGTATCTCTCTCATTGATGTGCGCATCATCATCATAGTTGTTGGCAGCAGGGGAGACAGAAGCATTCACCATACCTCTCAGCCATCTGACAGGTATCACATCATATATGGAGAACTATCTACACATTATATATGTAGAACTATCTACACATTATATATGGAGAATTATCTACATATTATGTATGGAGAATTATCTACACATTATGTATGGAGAATTATCTACACATCACTATGTATGGAGAATTATCCACACATCACTATGTATGGTGAATTATCTACACATTATGTATGGAGAATTATCTACACATCACTATGTATGGAGAATTATCTACACATCACTATGTATGGAGAATTATCTCAACATTATGTATGGAGAATTATCTACACATCACTATGTATGGGGAATTATCTACACATCACTCTGTATGGAGAATTATCTACACATCACTATGTATGGAGAATTATCTACACATTATGTATGGAGAATTATCTACACATCATTATGTATTGAGAATTATCCACACATCATATATGGAGAACTATCTACACAGTATATATGTAGAACTATCTACACATTATATATGGAGAATTATCTACATATTATGTATGGAGAATTATCTACACATTATGTATGGAGAATTATCTACACATCACTATGTATGGAGAATTATCCACACATCACTATGTATGGAGAATTATCTCAACATTATGTATGGAGAATTATCTACACATCACGATGTATGGAGAATTATCTACACATTATGTATGGAGAATTATCTAAACATCACTATGTATGGAGAATTATCTACACATCACTATGTATGGCGAATTATCCACACATCACTATGTATGGTGAATTATCTACACATTATGTATGGAGAATTATCTACACATCACTATGTATGGAGAATTATCTCAACATTATGTATGGAGAATTATCTACACATCACTATGTATGGCGAATTATCCACACATCACTATGTATGGTGAATTATCTACACATTATGTATGGAGAATTATCTACACATCACTATGTATGGAGAATTATCTACACATGATGTATGGAGAATTATCTACACATCACTGTATGGAGAATTATCTCAACATTATGTATGTAGAATTATCCACACATCACTATGTATGGAGAATTATCTACACATCACTATGTATGGAGAATTATCTACACATCACTATGTATGGAGAATTATCTACACATCACTCTGTATGGAGAATTATCTACACATCACTATGTATGGAGAATTATCTCAACATTATGTATGGAGAATTATCCACACATCACTATGTATGGAGAATTATCTACACATCACTATGTATGGAGAATTATCCACACATCACTATGTATGGTGAATTATCTACACATCACTATGAATGGAGAATTATCTACACATTATTTATGGAGAATTATCTACATATTATGAATGGAGAATTAACTACACATTATGTATGGAGAATTATCTACACATCACTATGTATGGAGAATTATCAACACATCACTATGTATGGTGAATTATCTACACATCACTATGTATGGAGAATTATCTACACATTATTTATGGAGAATTATCTACACATCACTATGTATGGAGAATTATCTACACATTATGTATAGAGAATTATCTACACATCACTATGTATGGAGAATTATCTACACATCACTATGTATGGCGAATTATCCACACATCACTATGTATGGAGAATTATCCACACATCACTCTGTATGGAGAATTATCTACACATCACTATGTATGGAGAATTATCTCAACATTATGTATGGAGAATTATCTACACATCACTATGTATGGAGAATTATCTCAACATTATGTATGGAGAATTATCTACACATCACTATGTATGGGGAATTATCTACACATCACTCTGTATGGATAATTATCTACACATCACTATGTATGGAGTATTATCTACACATTATGTATGGAGAATTATCTACACATCATTATGTATTGAGAATTATCCACACATCATATATGGAGAACTATCTACACATTATATATGTAGAACTATCTACACATTATATATGGAGAATTATCTACATATTATGTATGGAGAATTATCTACACATTATGTATGGAGAATTATCTACACATCACTATGTATGGAGAATTATCCACACATCACTATGTATGGTGAATTATCTACACATCACTATGTATGGAGAATTATCTACACATTATGTATGGAGAATTATCTACACATCACTATGTATGGAGAATTATCTACACATCACTATGTATGGAGAATTATCTACACATCACTATGTATGGTGAATTATCTACACATTATGTATGGAGAATTATCTACACATCACTATGTATGGAGAATTATCTACACATCATGTATGGAGAATTATCTACACATCACTATGTATGGAGAATTATCTCAACATTATGTATGGAGAATTATCTACACATCACTATGTATGGAGAATTATCTACACATTATGTATGGAGAATTATCTACACATCACTATGTATGGAGAATTATCTACACATCACTATGTATGGCGAATTATCCACACATCACTATGTATGGTGAATTATCTACACATTATGTATGGAGAATTATCTACACATCACTATGTATGGAGAATTATCTACACATCACTATGTATGGAGAATTATCTCAACATTATGTATGGAGAATTATCTACACATCACTATGTATGGGGAATTATCTACACATCACTCTGTATGGAGAATTATCTACACATCACTATGTATGGAGAATTATCTACACATCATTATGTATTGAGAATTATCCACACATCATATATGGAGAACTATCTACACATTATATATGGAGAATTATCTACATATTATGTATGGAGAATTATCTACACATTATGTATGGAGAATTATCTACACATCACTATGTATGGAGAATTATCCACACATCACTATGTATGGAGAATTATCTCAACATTATGTATGGAGAATTATCTACACATCACTATGTATGGAGAATTATCTACACATTATGTATGGAGAATTATCTACACATCACTATGTATGGAGAATTATCTACACATCACTATGTATGGCGAATTATCCACACATCACTATGTATGGTGAATTATCTACACATTATGTATGGAGAATTATCTACACATCACTATGTATGGAGAATTATCTACACATCACTATGTATGGAGAATTATCTCAACATTATGTATGTAGAATTATCTACACATCACTATGTATGGGGAATTATCTACACATCACTCTGTATGGAGAATTATCTACACATCACTATGTATGGAGAATTATCTACACATTATGTACGGAGAATTATCTACACATCATTATGTATTGAGAATTATCTCAACATCATTATGTATTGAGAATTATCCACACATCATTACATTTACATTTAAGTCATTTAGCAGACGCTCTTATCCAGAGCGACTTACAATTCTAAATTCCATGCATGACTTATTCAATTGGAATTCATCAGATACTGTATGTAATATAAATCCATCAATGTTTTTCTTCTTCTTTTATTAGGTATGCACAGACCCCCAAAACTCAAATGGATTGATTGCCTTTCAATCTCAACACAGCTGGTGTTTCATCTCTCTTGCCATCTGACATAGAGCACAGGGCCCACAGAACATGTACACTGCCCAGTCATCAATTGCTGCCCGGGATGTTGTATCTCTCTCTCATTGATGTGCGCATCATCATCATAGTTGTTGGCAGCAGGGGAGACAGAAGCATTCACCATACCTCTCAGCCATCTGACAGGTATCACATCATATATGGAGAACTATCTACACATTATATATGTAGAACTATCTACACATTATATATGGAGAATTATCTACATATTATGTATGGAGAATTATCTACACATTATGTATGGAGAATTATCTACACATCACTATGTATGGAGAATTATCCACACATCACTATGTATGGTGAATTATCTACACATTATGTATGGAGAATTATCTACACATCACTATGTATGGAGAATTATCTACACATGATGTATGGAGAATTATCTACACATCACTGTATGGAGAATTATCTCAACATTATGTATGTAGAATTATCCACACATCACTATGTATGGAGAATTATCAACACATCACTATGTATGGAGAATTATCTACACATCACTATGTATGGAGAATTATCTACACATCACTCTGTATGGAGAATTATCTACACATCACTATGTATGGAGAATTATCTCAACATTATGTATGGAGAATTATCCACACATCACTATGTATGGAGAATTATCTACACATCACTATGTATGGAGAATTATCCACACATCACTATGTATGGTGAATTATCTACACATCACTATGAATGGAGAATTATCTACACATTATTTATGGAGAATTATCTACATATTATGTATGGAGAATTATCTACACATTATGTATGGAGAATTATCTACACATCACTATGTATGGAGAATTATCAACACATCACTATGTATGGTGAATTATCTACACATCACTATGTATGGAGAATTATCTACACATTATTTATGGAGAATTATGTACACATCACTATGTATGGAGAATTATCTACACATTATGTATGGAGAATTATCTACACATCACTATGTATGGAGAATTATCTACACATCACTATGTATGGCGAATTATCCACACATCACTATGTATGGAGAATTATCCACACATCACTCTGTATGGAGAATTATCTACACATCACTATGTATGGAGAATTATCTCAACATTATGTATGGAGAATTATCTACACATCACTATGTATGGAGAATTATCTCAACATTATGTATGGAGAATTATCTACACATCACTATGTATGGGGAATTATCTACACATCACTCTGTATGGAGAATTATCTACACATCACTATGTATGGAGAATTATCTACACATTATGTATGGAGAATTATCTACACATCATTATGTATTGAGAATTATCCACACATCATATATGGAGAACTATCTACACAGTATATATGTAGAACTATCTACACATTATATATGGAGAATTATCTACATATTATGTATGGAGAATTATCTACACATTATGTATGGAGAATTATCTACACATCACTATGTATGGAGAATTATCCACACATCACTATGTATGGAGAATTATCTCAACATTATGTATGGAGAATTATCTACACATCACTATGTATGGAGAATTATCTACACATTATGTATGGAGAATTATCTACACATCACTATGTATGGAGAATTATCTACACATCACTATGTATGGCGAATTATCCACACATCACTATGTATGGTGAATTACCTACACATTATGTATGGAGAATTATCTACACATCACTATGTATGGAGAATTATCTCAACATTATGTATGGAGAATTATCTACACATCACTATGTATGGGGAATTATCTACACATCACTCTGTATGGAGAATTATCTACACATCACTATGTATGGAGAATTATCTACACATTATGTATGGAGAATTATCTACACATCATTATGTATTGAGAATTATCCACACATCATATATGGAGAACTATCTACACAGTATATATGTAGAACTATCTACACATTATATATGGAGAATTATCTACATATTATGTATGGAGAATTATCTACACATTATGTATGGAGAATTATCTACACATCACTATGTATGGAGAATTATCCACACATCACTATGTATGGACAATTATCTCAACATTATGTATGGAGAATTATCTACACATCACTATGTATGGAGAATTATCTACACATTATGTATGTAGAATTATCTACACATCACTATGTATGGAGAATTATCTACACATCACTATGTATGGAGAATTATCCACACATCACTATGTATGGTGAATTATCTACACATTATGTATGGAGAATTATCTACACATCACTATGTATGGAGAATTATCTACACATCACTATGTATGGAGAATTATCTCAACATCACTATGTATGGAGAATTATCTCAACATTATGTATGGAGAATTATCTACACATCACTATGTATGGAGAATTATCTCAACATTATGTATGGAGAATTATCTACACATCACTATGTATGGGGAATTATCTACACATCACTCTGTATGGAGAATTATCTACACATCACTATGTATGGAGAATTATCTACACATTATGTATGGAGAATTATCTACACATCATTATGTATTGAGAATTATCCACACATCATATATATGGAGAACTATCTACACAGTATATATGTAGAACTATCTACACATTATATATGGAGAATTATCTACATATTATGTATGGAGAATTATCTACACATTATGTATGGAGAATTATCTACACATCACTATGTATGGAGAATTATCCACACATCACTATGTATGGAGAATTATCTCAACATTATGTATGGAGAATTATCTACACATCACTATGTATGGAGAATTATCTACACATTATGTATGGAGAATTATCTACACATCACTATGTATGGAGAATTATCTACACATCACTATGTATGGCGAATTATCCACACATCACTATGTATGGTGAATTATCTACACATTATGTATGGAGAATTATCTACACATCACTATGTATGGAGAATTATCTCAACATTATGTATGGAGAATTATCTACACATCACTATGTATGGGGAATTATCTACACATCACTCTGTATGGAGAATTATCTACACATCACTATGTATGGAGAATTATCTACACATTATGTATGGAGAATTATCTACACATCATTATGTATTGAGAATTATCCACACATCATATATGGAGAACTATCTACACAGTATATATGTAGAACTATCTACACATTATATATGGAGAATTATCTACATATTATGTATGGAGAATTATCTACACATTATGTATGGAGAATTATCTACACATCACTATGTATGGAGAATTATCCACACATCACTATGTATGGACAATTATCTCAACATTATGTATGGAGAATTATCTACACATCACTATGTATGGAGAATTATCTACACATTATGTATGTAGAATTATCTACACATCACTATGTATGGAGAATTATCTACACATCACTATGTATGGCGAATTATCCACACATCACTATGTATGGTGAATTATCTACACATTATGTATGGAGAATTATCTACACATCACTATGTATGGAGAATTATCTACACATCACTATGTATGGAGAATTATCTCAACATTATGTATGGAGAATTATCTACACATCACTATGTATGGGGAATTATCTACACATCACTCTGTATGGAGAATTATCTACACATCACTATGTATGGAGAATTATCTACACATTATGTATGGAGAATTATCTACACATCACTATGTATGGGGAATTATCTACACATCACTCTGTATGGAGAATTATCTACACATCACTATGTATGGAGAATTATCTACACATTATGTATGGAGAATTATCTACACATCATTATGTATTGAGAATTATCTCAACATCATTATGTATTGAGAATTATCCACACATCATTACATTTACATTTAAGTCATTTAGCAGACGCTCTTATCCAGAGCGACTTACAATTCTAAATTCCATGCATGACTTATTCAATTGGAATTCATCAGATACTGTATGTAATATAAATCCATCAATGTTTTTCTTCTTCTTTTATTAGGTATGCACAGACCCCCAAAACTCAAATGGATTGATTGCCTTTCAATCTCAACACAGCTGGTGTTTCATCTCTCTTGCCATCTGACATAGAGCACAGGGTCCACAGAACATGTACACTGCCCAGTCATCAATTAAGCTGCCCGGGATGTTGTATCTCTCTCTCATTGATGTGCGCATCATCATCATAGTTGTTGGCAGCAGGGGAGACAGAAGCATTCACCATACCTCTCAGCCATCTGACAGGTATCACATCATATATGGAGAACTATCTACACATTATATATGTAGAACTATCTACACATTATATATGGAGAATTATCTACATATTATGTATGGAGAATTATCTACACATTATGTATGGAGAATTATCTACACATCACTATGTATGGAGAATTATCCACACATCACTATGTATGGTGAATTATCTACACATTATGTATGGAGAATTATCTACACATCACTATGTATGGAGAATTATCTACACATGATGTATGGAGAATTATCTACACATCACTGTATGGAGAATTATCTCAACATTATGTATGTAGAATTATCCACACATCACTATGTATGGAGAATTATCTACACATCACTATGTATGGAGAATTATCTACACATCACTATGTATGGAGAATTATCTACACATCACTCTGTATGGAGAATTATCTACACATCACTATGTATGGAGAATTATCTCAACATTATGTATGGAGAATTATCCACACATCACTATGTATGGAGAATTATCTACACATCACTATGTATGGAGAATTATCCACACATCACTATGTATGGTGAATTATCTACACATCACTATGAATGGAGAATTATCTACACATTATTTATGGAGAATTAGCTACATATTATGTATGGAGAATTATCTACACATTATGTATGGAGAATTATCTACACATCACTATGTATGGAGAATTATCAACACATCACTATGTATGGTGAATTATCTACACATCACTATGTATGGAGAATTATCTACACATCACTATGTATGGAGAATTATCTACACATTATTTATGGAGAATTATCTACACATCAATATGTATGGAGAATTATCTACACATTATGTATGGAGAATTATCTACACATCACTATGTATGGAGAATTATCTACACATCACTATGTATGGCGAATTATCCACACATCACTATGTATGGAGAATTATCCACACATCACTCTGTATGGAGAATTATCTACACATCACTATGTATGGAGAATTATCTCAACATTATGTATGGAGAATTATCTACACATCACTATGTATGGAGAATTATCTCAACATTATGTATGGAGAATTATCTACACATCACTATGTATGGAGAATTATCTACACATCACTATGTATGGAGAATTATCTACACATTATTTATGGAGAATTATCTACACATCACTATGTATGGAGAATTATCTACACATTATGTATGGAGAATTATCTACACATCACTATGTATGGAGAATTATCTACACATCACTATGTATGGCGAATTATCCACACATCACTATGTATGGAGAATTATCCACACATCACTCTGTATGGAGAATTATCTACACATCACTATGTATGGAGAATTATCTCAACATTATGTATGGAGAATTATCTACACATCACTATGTATGGAGAATTATCTCAACATTATGTATGGAGAATTATCTACACATCACTATGTATGGGGAATTATCTACACATCACTCTGTATGGATAATTATCTACACATCACTATGTATGGAGAATTATCTACACATTATGTATGGAGAATTATCTACACATCATTATGTATTGAGAATTATCCACACATCATATATGGAGAACTATCTACACATTATATATGTAGAACTATCTACACATTATATATGGAGAATTATCTACATATTATGTATGGAGAATTATCTACACATTATGTATGGAGAATTATCTACACATCACTATGTATGGAGAATTATCCACACATCACTATGTATGGTGAATTATCTACACATCACTATGTATGGAGAATTATCTACACATTATGTATGGAGAATTATCTACACATCACTATGTATGGAGAATTATCTACACATCACTATGTATGGCGAATTATCCACACATCACTATGTATGGTGAATTATCTACACATTATGTATGGAGAATTATCTACACATCACTATGTATGGAGAATTATCTACACATGATGTATGGAGAATTATCTACACATCACTATGTATGGAGAATTATCCACACATCACTATGTATGGTGAATTATCTACACATTATGTATGGAGAATTATCTACACATCACTATGTATGGAGAATTATCTACACATCACTATGTATGGAGAATTATCTCAACATTATGTATGGAGAATTATCTACACATCACTATGTATGGGGAATTATCTACACATCACTCTGTATGGAGAATTATCTACACATCACTATGTATGGATAATTATCTACACATTATGTATGGAGAATTATCTACACATCATTATGTATTGAGAATTATCCACACATCATATATGGAGAACTATCTACACAGTATATATGTAGAACTATCTACACATTATATATGGAGAATTATCTACACATCATTATGTATGGAGAATTATCTACACATTATGTATGGAGAATTATCTACACATCACTATGTATGGAGAATTATCCACACATCACTATGTATGGAGAATTATCTCAACATTATGTATGGAGAATTATCTACACATCACTATGTATGGAGAATTATCTACACATTATGTATGGAGAATTATCTACACATCACTATGTATGGAGAATTATCTACACATCACTATGTATGGCAATTATCCACACATCACTATGTATGGAGAATTATCTACACATTATGTATGGAGAATTATCTACACATCACTATGTATGGAGAATTATCTCAACATTATGTATGGAGAATTATCTACACATCACTATGTATGGGGAATTATCTACACATCACTCTGTATGGAGAATTATCTACACATCACTATGTATGGAGAATTATCTACACATTATGTATGGAGAATTATCTACACATCATTATGTATTGAGAATTATCCACACATCATATATGGAGAACTATCTACACAGTATATATGTAGAACTATCTACACATTATATATGGAGAATTATCTACATATTATGTATGGAGAATTATCTACACATTATGTATGGAGAATTATCTACACATCACTATGTATGGAGAATTATCCACACATCACTATGTATGGAGAATTATCTCAACATTATGTATGGAGAATTATCTACACATCACTATGTATGGAGAATTATCTACACATTATGTATGGAGAATTATCTACACATCACTATGTATGGAGAATTATCTACACATCACTATGTATGGCGAATTATCCACACATCACTATGTATGGTGAATTATCTACACATTATGTATGGAGAATTATCTACACATCACTATGTATGGAGAATTATCTCAACATTATGTATGGAGAATTATCTACACATCACTATGTATGGGGAATTATCTACACATCACTCTGTATGGAGAATTATCTACACATCACTATGTATGGAGAATTATCTACACATTATGTATGGAGAATTATCTACACATCATTATGTATTGAGAATTATCCACACATCATATATGGAGAACCATCTACACAGTATATATGTAGAACTATCTACACATTATATATGGAGAATTATCTACATATTATGTATGGAGAATTATCTACACATTATGTATGGAGAATTATCTACACATCACTATGTATGGAGAATTATCCACACATCACTATGTATGGAGAATTATCTCAACATTATGTATGGAGAATTATCTACACATCACTATGTATGGAGAATTATCTACACATTATGTATGGAGAATTATCTACACATCACTATGTATGGAGAATTATCTACACATCACTATGTATGGCGAATTATCCACACATCACTATGTATGGTGAATTATCTACACATTATGTATGGAGAATTATCTACACATCACTATGTATGGAGAATTATCTACACATCACTATGTATGGAGAATTATCTCAACATTATGTATGGAGAATTATCTACACATCACTATGTATGGGGAATTATCTACACATCACTCTGTATGGAGAATTATCTACACATCACTATGTATGGAGAATTATCTACACATTATGTATGGAGAATTATCTACACATCATTATGTATTGAGTATTATCTCAACATCATTATGTATTGAGAATTATCCACACATCATTACATTTACATTTAAGTGATTTAGCAGACGCTCTTATCCAGAGCGACTTACAATTCTAAATTCCATGCATGACTTATTCAATTGGAATTCATCAGATACTGTATGTAATATAAATCCATCAATGTTTTTCTTCTTCTTTTATTAGGTATGCACAGACCCCCAAAACTCAAATGGATTGATTGCCTTTCAATCTCAACACAGCTGGTGTTTCATCTCTTTGCCATCTGACATAGAGCACAGGGTCCACAGAACATGTACACTGCCCAGTCATCAATTAAGCTGCCCGGGATGTTGTATCTCTCTCATTGATGTGCGCATCATCATCATAGTTGTTGGCAGCAGGGGAGACAGAAGCATTCACCATACCTCTCAGCCATCTGACAGGTATCACATCATATATGGAGAACTATCTACACATTATATATGTAGAACTATCTACACATTATATATGGAGAATTATCTACATATTATGTATGGAGAATTATCTACACATTATGTATGGAGAATTATCTACACATCACTATGTATGGAGAATTATCCACACATCACTATGTATGGTGAATTATCTACACATTATATATGGAGAATTATCTACACATCACTATGTATGGAGAATTATCTACACATGATGTATGGAGAATTATCTACACATCACTGTATGGAGAATTATCTCAACATTATGTATGTAGAATTATCCACACATCACTATGTATGGAGAATTATCTACACATCACTATGTATGGAGAATTATCTACACATCACTATGTATGGAGAATTATCTACACATCACTATGTATGGAGAATTATCTACACATTATGTATGGAGAATTATCCACACATCACTATGTATGGAGAATTATCTACACATCACTCTGTATGGAGAATTATCTACACATCACTATGTATGGAGAATTATCTCAACATTATGTATGGAGAATTATCCACACATCACTATGTATGGAGAATTATCTACACATCACTATGTATGGAGAATTATCCACACATCACTATGTATGGAGAATTATCTACACATCACTATGAATGGAGAATTATCTACACATTATTTATGGAGAATTATCTACATATTATGTATGGAGAATTATCTACACATTATGTATGGAGAATTATCTACACATCACTATGTATGGAGAATTATCAACACATCACTATGTATGGTGAATTATCTACACATCACTATGTATGGAGAATTATCTACACATTATTTATGGAGAATTATCCACACATCACTATGTATGGAGAATTATCCACACATCACTATGTATGGAGAATTATCTACACATCACTGTGTATGGAGAATTATCTCAAAATTATGTATGGAGAATTATCTACACATCACTATGTATGGAGAATTATCTCAACATTATGTATGGAGAATTATCTACACATCACTATGTATGGGGAATTATCTACACATCACTCTGTATGGATAATTATCTACACATCACTATGTATGGAGAATTATCTACACATTATGTATGGAGAATTATCTACACATCATTATGTATTGAGAATTATCCACACATCATATATGGAGAACTATCTACACATTATAGATGTAGAACTATCTACACATTATATATGGAGAATTATCTACATATTATGTATGGAGAATTATCTACACATTATGTATGGAGAATTATCTACACATCACTATGTATGGAGAATTATCCACACATCACTATGTATGGCGAATTATCCACACATCACTATGTATGGTGAATTATCTACACATTATGTATGGAGAATTATCTACACATCACTATGTATGGAGAATTATCTACACATCATGTATGGAGAATTATCTACACATCACTATGTATGGAGAATTATCCACACATCACTATGTATGGAGAATTATCTACACATGATGTATGGAGAATTATCTACACATCACTATGTATGGAGAATTATCCACACATCACTATGTATGGAGAATTATCTACACATCACTATGTATGGAGAATTATCTCAACATTATGTATGGAGAATTATCTACACATCACTATGTATGGAGAATTATCTACACATTATGTATGGAGAATTATCTACACATCACTATGTATGGAGAATTATCTACACATCACTATGTATGGAGAATTATCCACACATCACTATGTATGGTGAATTATCTACACATTATGTATGGAGAATTATCTACACATCACTATGTATGGAGAATTATCTACACATCACTATGTATGGAGAATTATCTCAAAATTATGTATGGAGAATTATCTACACATCACTATGTATGGGGAATTATCTACACATCACTCTGTATGGAGAATTATCTACACATCACTATGTATGGAGAAATATCTACACATCATTATGTATTGAGAATTATCCACACATCATATATGGATAATTATCTACACAGTATATATGTAGAACTATCTACACATTATATATGGAGAATTATCTACATATTATGTATGGAGAATTATCTACACATTATGTATGGAGAATTATCTACACATCACTATGTATGGAGAATTATCCACACATCACTATGTATGGAGAATTATCTCAACATTATGTATGGAGAATTATCTACACATCACTATGTATGGAGAATTATCTACACATTATGTATGGAGAATTATCTACACATCACTATGTATGGAGAATTATCTACACATCACTATGTATGGTGAATTATCTACACATTATGTATGGAGAATTATCTACACATCACTATGTATGGAGAATTATCTACACATCACTATGTATGGAGAATTATCTCAACATTATGTATGTAGAATTATCTACACATCACTATGTATGGGGAATTATCTACACATCACTCTGTATGGAGAATTATCTACACATCACTATGTATGGAGAATTATCTACACATTATGTATGGAGAATTATCTACACATCATTATGTATTGAGAATTATCTCAACATCATTATGTATTGAGAATTATCCACACATCATTACATTTACATTTAAGTCAGTTAGCAGACGCTCTTATCCAGAGCGACTTACAATTCTAAATTCCATGCATGACTTATTCAATTGGAATTCATCAGATACTGTATGTAATATAAATCCATCAATGTTTTTCTTCTTCTTTTATTAGGTATGCACAGACCCCCAAAACTCAAATGGATTGATTGCCTTTCAATCTCAACACAGCTGGTGTTTCATCTCTCTTGCCATCTGACATAGAGCACAGGGTCCACAGAACATGTACACTGCCCAGTCATCAATTAAGCTGCCCGGGATGTTGTATCTCTCTCTCATTGATGTGCGCATCATCATCATAGTTGTTGGCAGCAGGGGAGACAGAAGCATTCACCATACCTCTCAGCCATCTGACAGGTATCACATCATATATGGAGAACTATCTACACATTATATATGTAGAACTATCTACACATTATATATGGAGAATTATCTACATATTATGTATGGAGAATTATCTACACATTATGTATGGAGAATTATCTACACATCACTATGTATGGAGAATTATCCACACATCACTATGTATGGTGAATTATCTACACATTATGTATGGAGAATTATCTACACATCACTATGTATGGAGAATTATCTACACATCACTATGTATGGAGAATTATCTCAACATTATGTATGGAGAAATATCTACACATCACTATGTATGGGGAATTATCTACACATCACTCTGTATGGAGAATTATCTACACATCACTATGTATGGAGAATTATCTACACATTATGTATGGAGAATTATCTACACATCATTATGTATTGAGAATTATCCACACATCATATATGGAGAACTATCTACACAGTATATATGTAGAACTATCTACACATTATATATGGAGAATTATCTACATATTATGTATGGAGAATTATCTACACATTATGTATGGAGAATTATCTACACATCACTATGTATGGAGAATTATCTACACATCACTATGTATGGAGAATTATCTACACATTATGTATGGAGAATTATCTACACATCATTATGTATTGAGAATTATCCACACATCATATATGGAGAACTATCTACACAGTATATATGTAGAACTATCTACACATTATATATGGAGAATTATCTACATATTATGTATGGAGAATTATCTACACATTATGTATGGAGAATTATCTACACATCACTATGTATGGAGAATTATCCACACATCACTATGTATGGAGAATTATCTCAACATTATGTATGGAGAATTATCTACACATCACTATGTATGGAGAATTATCTACACATTATGTATGGAGAATTATCTACACATCACTATGTATGGAGAATTATCTACACATCACTATGTATGGAGAATTATCTACACATCACTATGTATGGTAATTATCTACACATCACTATGTATGAAATTATCTACACATCACTATGTATGGAGAATTATCTACACATCACTATGTATGGAGAATTATCTCAACATTATGTATGTAGAATTATCTACACATCACTATGTATGGGGAATTATCTACACATCACTCTGTATGGAGAATTATCTACACATCACTATGTATGGAGAATTATCTACACATTATGTATGGAGAATTATCTACACATCATTATGTATTGAGAATTATCTCAACATCATTATGTATTGAGAATTATCCACACATCATTACATTTACATTTAAGTCATTTAGCAGACGCTCTTATCCAGAGCGATCTTACAATTCTAAATTCCATGCATGACTTATTCAATTGGAATTCATCAGATACTGTATGTAATATAAATCCATCAATGTTTTTCTTCTTCTTTTATTAGGTATGCATAGACCCCCAAAACTCAAATGGATTGATTGCCTTTCAATCTCAACACAGCTGGTGTTTCATCTCTCTTGCCATCTGACATAGAGCACAGGGCCCACAGAACATGTACACTGCCCAGTCATCAATTAAGTGCCCGGATGTTGTATCTATCTCTCATTGATGTGCGCATCATCATCATAGTTGTTGGCAGCAGGGGGAGACAGAAGCATTCACCATACCTCTTAGCCATCTGACAGGTATCACATCATATATGGAGAACTATCTACACATTATATATGTAGAACTATCTACACATTATATATGGAGAATTATCTACATATTATGTATGGAGAATTATCTACACATTATGTATGGAGAATTATCTACACATCACTATGTATGGAGAATTATCCACACATCACTATGTATGGTGAATTATCTACACATCACTATGTATGGAGAATTATCTACACATTATGTATGGAGAATTATCTACACATCACTATGTATGGAGAATTATCTACACATCACTATGTATGGAGAATTATCCACACATCACTATGTATGGTGAATTATCTACACATTATGTATGGAGAATTATCTACACATCACTATGTATGGAGAATTATCTACACATGATGTATGGAGAATTATCTACACATCACTATGTATGGATAATTATCTACACATCACTATGTATGTAGAATTATCTACACATCACTATGTATGGAGAATTATCCACACATCACTATGTATGGTGAATTATCTACACATTATGTATGGAGAATTATCTACACATCACTATGTATGGAGAATTATCTACACATCACTATGTATGGAGAATTATCTCAACATTATGTATGGAGAATTATCTACACATCACTATGTATGGGGACTTATCTACACATCACTCTGTATGGAGAATTATCTACACATCACTATGTATGGAGAATTATCTACACATTATGTATGGAGAATTATCTACACATCATTATGTATTGAGAATTATCCACACATCATATATGGAGAACTATCTACACAGTATATATGTAGAACTATCTACACATTATATATGGAGAATTATCTACATATTATGTATGGAGAATTATCTACACATTATGTATGGAGAATTATCTACACATCACTATGTATGGAGAATTATCCACACATCACTATGTATGGAGAATTATCTCAACATTATGTATGGAGAATTATCTACACATCACTATGTATGGAGAATTATCTACACATTATGTATGTAGAATTATCTACACATCACTATGTATGGAGAATTATCTACACATCACTATGTATGGCGAATTATCCACACATCACTATGTATGGTGAATTATCTACACATTATGTATGGAGAATTATCTACACATCACTATGTATGGAGAATTATCTACACATCACTATGTATGGAGAATTATCCACACATCACTATGTATGGTGAATTATCTACACATTATGTATGGAGAATTATCTACACATCACTATGTATGGAGAATTATCTACACATCACTATGTATGGAGAATTATCTCAACATTATGTATGGAGAATTATCTACACATCACTATGTATGGGGACTTATCTACACATCACTCTGTATGGAGAATTATCTACACATCACTATGTATGGAGAATTATCTACACATTATGTATGGAGAATTATCTACACATCATTATGTATTGAGAATTATCCACACATCATATATGGAGAACTATCTACACAGTATATATGTAGAACTATCTACACATTATATATGGAGAATTATCTACATATTATGTATGGAGAATTATCTACACATTATGTATGGAGAATTATCTACACATCACTATGTATGGAGAATTATCCACACATCACTATGTATGGGGAATTATCTCAACATTATGTATGGAGAATTATCTACACATCACTATGTATGGAGAATTATCTACACATTATGTATGTAGAATTATCTACACATCACTATGTATGGAGAATTATCTACACATCACTATGTATGGCGAATTATCCACACATCACTATGTATGGTGAATTATCTACACATTATGTATGGAGAATTATCTACACATCACTATGTATGGAGAATTATCTACACATCACTATGTATGGAGAATTATCTCAACATTATGTATGGAGAATTATCTACACATCACTATGTATGGGGAATTATCTACACATCACTCTGTATGGAGAATTATCTACACATCACTATGTATGGAGAATTATCTACATATTATGTATGGAGAATTATCTACACATTATGTATGGAGAATTATCTACACATCACTATGTATGGAGAATTATCTACACATCACTATGTATGGAGAATTATCTACACATCACTATGTATGGAGAATTATCTACACATTATGTATGGAGAATTATCTACACATCACTATGTATGGAGAATTATCTACACATCACTATGTATGGAGAATTATCCACACATCACTATGTATGGTGAATTATCTACACATCACTATGTATGGAGAATTATCTACACATCACTATGTATGGAGAATTATCTACACATGATGTATGGAGAATTATCTACACATCACTATGTATGGAGAATTATCCACACATCACTCTGTATGGAGAATTATCTACACATCACTATGTATGGAGAATTATCTCAACATTATGTATGGAGAATTATCTACACATCACTATGTATGGAGAATTATCTACACATTATGTATGGAGAATTATCTACACATCACTATGTATGGAGAATTATCTACACATCACTATGTATGGAGAATTATCCACACATCACTATGTATGGTGAATTATCTACACATTATGTATGGAGAATTATCTACACATCACTATGTATGGAGAATTATCTACACATCACTATGTATGGAGAATTATCTCAACATTATGTATGGAGAATTATCTACACATCACTATGTATGGGGAATTATCTACACATCACTCTGTATGGATAATTATCTACACATCACTATGTATGGAGAATTATCTACACATTATGTATGGAGAATTATCTACACATCATTATGTATTGAGAATTATCCACACATCATATATGGAGAACTATCTACACAGTATATATGTAGAACTATCTACACATTATATATGGAGAATTATCTACATATTATGTATGGAGAATTATCTACACATTATGTATGGAAAATTATCTACACATCACTATGTATGGAGAATTATCCACACATCACTATGTATGGAGAATTATCTCAACATTATGTATGGAGAATTATCTACACATCACTATGTATGGAGAATTATCTACACATTATGTATGTAGAATTATCTACACATCACTATGTATGGAGAATTATCTACACATCACTATGTATGGCGAATTATCCACACATCACTATGTATGGTGAATTATCTACACATTATGTATGGAGAATTATCTACACATCACTATGTATGGAGAATTATCTACACATCACTATGTATGGAGAATTATCTCAACATTATGTATGGAGAATTATCTACACATCACTATGTATGGGGAATTATCTACACATCACTCTGTATGGATAATTATCTACACATCACTATGTATGGAGAATTATCTACACATTATGTATGGAGAATTATCTACACATCATTATGTATTGAGAATTATCCACACATCATATATCGAGAACTATCTACACAGTATATATGTAGAACTATCTACACATTATATATGGAGAATTATCTACATATTATGTATGGAGAATTATCTACACATTATGTATGGAAAATTATCTACACATCACTATGTATGGAGAATTATCCACACATCACTATGTATGGAGAATTATCTCAACATTATGTATGGAGAATTATCTACACATCACTATGTATGGAGAATTATCTACACATTATGTATGTAGAATTATCTACACATCACTATGTATGGAGAATTATCTACACATCACTATGTATGGCGAATTATCCACACATCACTATGTATGGTGAATTATCTACACATTATGTATGGAGAATTATCTACACATCACTATGTATGGAGAATTATCTACACATCACTATGTATGGAGAATTATCTCAACATTATGTATGGAGAATTATCTACACATCACTATGTATGGGGAATTATCTACACATCACTCTGTATGGAGAATTATCTACACATCACTATGTATGGAGAATTATCTACACATTATGTATGGAGAATTATCTACACATCATTATGTATTGAGAATTATCTCAACATCATTATGTATTGAGAATTATCCACACATCATTACATTTACATTTAAGTCATTTAGCAGACGCTCTTATCCAGAGCGACTTACAATTCTAAATTCCATGCATGACTTATTCAATTGGAATTCATCAGATACTGTATGTAATATAAATCCATCAATGTTTTTCTTCTTCTTTATTAGGTATGCACAGACCCCCAAAACTCAAATGGATTGATTGCCTTTCAATCTCAACACAGCTGGTGTTTCATCTCTCTTGCCATCTGACATAGAGCACAGGGCCCACAGAACATGTACACTGCCCAGTCATCAATTATCCCGGGATGTTGTATCTCTCTCTCATTGATGTGCGAATCATCATCATAGTTGTTGGCAGCAGGGGGAGACAGAAGCATTCACCATACCTCTCAGCCATCTGACAGGTATCACATCATATATGGAGAACTATCTACACATTATATATGTAGAACTATCTACACATTATATATGGAGAATTATCTACATATTATGTATGGAGAATTATCTACACATTATGTATGGAGAATTATCTACACATCACTATGTATGGAGAATTATCCACACATCACTATGTATGGAGAATTATCTACACATTATGTATGGAGAATTATCTACACATCACTATGTATGGAGAATTATCTACACATCACTATGTATGGCGAATTATCCACACATCACTATGTATGGTGAATTATCTACACATTATGTATGGAGAATTATCTACACATCACTATGTATGGAGAATTATCTACACATGATGTATGGAGAATTATCTACACATCACTATGTATGGAGAATTATCCACACATCACTCTGTATGGAGAATTATCTACACATCACTATGTATGGAGAATTATCTCAACATTATGTATGGAGAATTATCTACACATCACTATGTATGGAGAATTATCTACACATTATGTATGGAGAATTATCTACACATCACTATGTATGGAGAATTATCTACACATCACTATGTATGGCGAGTTATCCACACATCACTATGTATGGTGAATTATCTACACATTATGTATGGAGAATTATCTACACATCACTATGTATGGAGAATTATCTACACATCACTATGTATGGAGAATTATCTCAACATTATGTATGGAGAATTATCTACACATCACTATGTATGGAGAATTATCTCAACATTATGTATGGAGAATGATCTACACATCACTATGTATGGGGAATTATCTACACATCACTCTGTATGGAGAATTATCTACACATCACTATGTATGGAGAATTATCTACACATTATGTATGGAGAATTATCTACACATCACTATGTATGGAGAATTATCTACACATCACTATGTATGGAGAATTATCTCAACATTATGTATGGAGAATTATCTACACATCACTATGTATGGAGAATTATCTTATCACATCACTATGTATGGAGAATTATCTACACATCACTATGTATGGAGAATTATCTACACATCATATGTATGGAGAATTATCTACACATCACTATGTATGGAGAATTATCTACACATCACTATGTATGGAGAATTATCTACACATCACTATGTATGGAGAATTATCTACACATCACTCTGTATGGAGAATTATCTACACATCACTATGTATGGAGAATTATCATCTCACTATGTATGGAGAATTATCTACACATCACTATGTATGGAGAATTATCTACACATTATGTATGGAGAATTATCTACACATCACTATGTATGGAGAATTATCTACACATCACTATGTATGGCGAATTATCCACACATCACTATGTATGGTGAATTATCTACACATTATGTATGGAGAATTATCTACACATCACTATGTATGGAGAATTATCTACACATCACTATGTATGGAGAATTATCTCAACATTATGTATGGAGAATTATCTACACATCACTATGTATGAGGAATTATCTACACATCACTCTGTATGGAGAATTATCTACACATCACTATGTATGGAGAATTATCTACACATTATGTATGGAGAATTATCTACACATCATTATGTATTGAGAATTATCCACACATCATATATGGAGAACTATCTACACATTATATATGGAGAACTATCTACACATTATATATGGAGAATTATCTACATATTATGTATGGAGAATTATCTACACATTATGTATGGAGAATTATCTACACATCACTATGTATGGAGAATTATCCACACATGACTATGTATGGTGAATTATCTACACATCACTATGTATGGAGAATTATCTACACATTATTTGTGGAGAATTATCTACACATCACTATGTATGGAGAATTATCTACACATCACTATGTATGGAGAATTATCTACACATCACTATGTATGGAGAATTATCCACACATCACTATGTATGGAGAATTATCTACACATCACTATGTATGGAGAATTATCTACACATCACTATGTATGGTGAATTATCTACACATCACTATGTATGGAGAATTATCTACACATCACTATGTATGGAGAATTATCCACACATCACTATGTATGGTGAATTATCTACACATTATGTATGGAGAATTATCTACACATCACTATGTATGGAGAATTATCTACACATGATGTATGGAGAATTATCTACACATCACTATGTATGGAGAATTATCCACACATCACTCTGTATGGAGAATTATCTACACATCACTATGTATGGAGAATTATCTCAACATTATGTATGGAGAATTATCTACACATCACTATGTATGGAGAATTATCTACACATTATGTATGGAGAATTATCTACACATCACTATGTATGGAGAATTATCTACACATCACTATGTATGGCGAGTTATCCACGCATCACTATGTATGGTGAATTATCTACACATTATGTATGGAGAATTATCTACACATCACTATGTATGGAGAATTATCTACACATCACTATGTATGGAGAATTATCTCAACATTATGTATGGAGAATTATCTACACATCACTATGTATGGAGAATTATCTCAACATTATGTATGGAGAATTATCTACACATCACTATGTATGGAGAATTATCTACACATCACTATGTATGGAGAATTATCTACACATTATGTATGGAGAATTATCTACACATCACTATGTATGGAGAATTATCTACACATCACTATGTATGGAGAATTATCTCAACATTATGTATGGAGAATTATCTACACATCACTATGTATGGAGAATTATCTACACATTATGTATGGTGAATTATCTACACATCACTATGTATGGAGAATTATCTACACATTATTTATGGAGAATTATCTACACATCACTATGTATGGAGAATTATCTACACATCACTATGTATGGAGAATTATCTACACATCACTATGTATGGAGAATTATCCACACATCACTATGTATGGTGAATTATCTACACATTATGTATGGAGAATTATCTACACATCACTATGTATGGAGAATTATCTACACATGATGTATGGAGAATTATCTACACATCACTATGTATGGAGAATTATCCACACATCACTCTGTATGGAGAATTATCTACACATCACTATGTATGGAGAATTATCTAACATTATGTATGGAGAATTATCTACACATCACTATGTATGGAGAATTATCTACACATTATGTATGGAGAATTATCTACACATCACTATGTATGGAGAATTATCTACACATCACTATGTATGGAGAATTATCCACACATCACTATGTATGGAGAATTATCTACACATCATGTATGGAGAATTATCTACACATCACTATGTATGGAGAATTATCTACACATCACTATGTATGGAGAATTATCTCAACATTATGTATGGAGAATTATCTACACATCACTATGTATGAGAATTATCTACACATCACTCTGTATGGAGAATTATCTACACATCACTATGTATGGAGAATTATCTACACATTATGTATGGAGAATTATCTACACATCATTATGTATTGAGAATTATCCACACATCATATATGGAGAACTATCTACACATTATATACGTAGAACTATCTACACATTATATATGGAGAATTATCTACACATTATGTATGGAGAATTATCTACACACTATGTATGGAGAATTATCTACACATTATGTATGGAGAATTATCTACACATCACTATGTATGGAGAATTATCCACACATCACTATGTATGGAGAATTATCTACACATCACTATGTATGGAGAATTATCTACACATCACTATGTATGGAGAATTATCTACACATCATATGTATGGAGAATTATCCACACTATCTACACATATATATGGAGAACTATCTACACATTATATATGGAGAATTATCTACATATTATGTATGGAGAATTATCTACACATTATGTATGGAGAATTATCTACACATCACTATGTATGGAGAATTATCCACACATCACTATGTATGGTGAATTATCTACACATCACTATGTATGGAGAATTATCTACACATTATTTATGGAGAATTATCTACACATCACTATGTATGGAGAATTATCTACACATCACTATGTATGGCGAATTATCCACACATCACTATGTATGGTGAATTATCTACACATTATGTATGGAGAATTATCTACACATCACTATGTATGGAGAATTATCTACACATGATGTATGGAGAATTATCTACACATCACTATGTATGGAGAATTATCCACACATCACTCTGTATGGAGAATTATCTACACATCACTATGTATGGAGAATTATCTCAACATTATGTATGGAGAATTATCTACACATCACTATGTATGGAGAATTATCTACACATCACTATGTATGGAGAATTATCTACACATGATTTATGGAGAATTATCTACACATTATTATGTATGGAGAATTATCTACACATCACTATGTATGGAGAATTATCTCAACATTATGTATGGAGAATTATCTACACATCACTATGTATGGAGAATTATCTACACATCACTATGTATGGAGAATTATCTACACATCACTATGTATGGAGAATTATCTACACATTATGTATGGAGAATTATCTACACATCATTATGTATTGAGAATTATCCACACATCATATATGGAGAACTATCTATTATATACGTAGAACTATCTACACATTATATATGGAGAATTATCTACACATTATGTATGGAGAATTATCTACACATTATGTATGGAGAATTATCTACACATTATGTATGGAGAATTATCTACACATCACTATGTATGGAGAATTATCCACACATCACTATGTATGGTGAATTATCTACACATCACTATGTATGGAGAATTATCTACACATCATTTATGGAGAATTATCTACACATCACTATGTATGGAGAATTATCTACACATCACTATGTATGGAGAATTATCCACACATCACTATGTATGGAGAATTATCTACATTATGTATGGAGAATTAACTACACATCACTATGTATGGAGAATTATCTACACATCACTATGTATGGAGAATTATCTACACATCACTATGTATGGAGAATTATCTACACATGTATGTATGGAGAATTATCTACACATCACTATGTATGGAGAATTATCTACACATCACTATGTATGGAGAATTATCTACACATTATTTATGGAGAATTATCTACACATCACTATGTATGGAGAATTATCTACACATCACTATGTATGGAGAATTATCTACACATCACTATGTATGGAGAATTATCCACACATCACTATGTATGGAGAATTATCTACACATCACTATGTATGGAGAATTATCTACACATCACTATGTATGGAGAATTATCTACACATCACTGTGTATGGAGAATTATCTACACATCACTATGTATGGAGAATTATCTACACATCACTATGTATGGAGAATTATCTACACATCACTATGTATGGAGAATTATCTCATTATGTATGGATCTACACATCACTATGTATGGAGAATTATCTACACATTATGTATGGAGAATTATCTACACATCACTATGTATGGAGAATTATCTACACATCACTATGTATGGAGAATTATCTACACATCACTATGTATGGAGAATTATCTACACATTATGTATGGAGAATTATCTACACATCACTATGTATGGAGAATTATCTACACATCACTATGTATGGAGAATTATCTCAACATTATGTATGGAGAATTATCTACACATCACTATGTATGGAGAATTATCTCAACATTATGTATGGAGAATTATCTACACATCACTATGTATGGGGAATTATCTACACATCACTATGTATGGAGAATTATCTACACATCACTATGTATGGAGAATTATCTACACATTATGTATGGAGAATTATCTACACATCATTATGTATGGAGAATTATCCACACATCATATATGGAGAACTATCTACACATTATATATGTAGAACTATCTACACATTATATATGGAGAATTATCTACATATTATGTATGGAGAATTATCTACACATTATGTATGGAGAATTATCTACACATCACTATGTATGGAGAATTATCTACACATCACTATGTATGGAGAATTATCTACACATCACTATGTATGGAGAATTATCTCAACATTATGTATGGAGAATTATCTACACATCACTATGTATGGAGAATTATCTACACATCACTCTGTATGGAGAATTATCTACACATCACTATGTATGGAGAATTATCTACACATTATGTATGGAGAATTATCTACACATCATTATGTATGAGAATTATCCACACATCATGTATGGAGAACTATCTACACATTATATATGTATGAACTATCTACACATTATATATGGAGAATTATCTACATATTATGTATGGAGAATTATCTACACATTATGTATGGAGAATTATCTACACATCACTATGTATGGAGAATTATCTACACATCACTATGTATGGAGAATTATCTACACATCACTATGTATGGAGAATTATCTACACATTATGTATGGAGAATTATCTACACATCACTATGTATGGAGAATTATCTACACATCACTATGTATGGAGAATTATCTACACATCACTATGTATGGTGAATTATCTACACATTATGTATGGAGAATTATCTACACATCACTATGTATGGAGAATTATCTACACATTGTATGGAGAATTATCTACACATCACTATGTATGGAGAATTATCCACACATCACTATGTATGGAGAATTATCTACACATCACTATGTATGGAGAATTATCTCAACATTATGTATGGAGAATTATCTACACATCACTATGTATGGAGAATTATCTAACATCACTATGTATGGAGAATTATCTACACATCATATGTATGGAGAATTATCTACACATTATTATGTATGGAGAATTATCTACACATCACTATGTATGGAGAATTATCTACACATCATGTATGGAGAATTATCTACACATCACTATGTATGAGAATTATCTACACATCACTATGTATGGAGAATTATCTACACATCACTATGTATGGAGAATTATCTACACATTATGTATGGAGAATTATCTACACATCACTATGTATGGAGAATTATCTACACATCACTATGTATGGAGAATTATCTACACATCACTATGTATGGAGAATTATCTACACATTATGTATGGAGAATTATCTACACATCACTATGTATGGAGAATTATCTACACATCACTATGTATGGAGAATTATCTCAACATTATGTATGGAGAATTATCTACACATCACTATGTATGGAGAATTATCTCAACATTATGTATGGAGAATGATCTACACATCACTATGTATGGGGAATTATCTACACATCACTATGTATGGAGAATTATCTACACATCACTATGTATGGAGAATTATCTACACATTATGTATGGAGAATTATCTACACATCATTATGTATTGAGAATTATCCACACATCATATATGGAGAACTATCTACACATTATATATGTAGAACTATCTACACATTATATATGGAGAATTATCTACATATTATGTATGGAGAATTATCTACACATCATGTATGGAGAATTATCTACACATCACTATGTATGGAGAATTATCCACACATCACTATGTATGGTGAATTATCTACACATCACTATGTATGGAGAATTATCTACACATTATTTATGGAGAATTATCTACACATCACTATGTATGGAGAATTATCTACACATCACTATGTATGGCGAATTATCCACACATCACTATGTATGGTGAATTATCTACACATTATGTATGGAGAATTATCTACACATCACTATGTATGGAGAATTATCTACACATCATGTATGGAGAATTATCTACACATCACTATGTATGGAGAATTATCTACACATCACTATGTATGGAGAATTATCTACACATCACAATGTATGGAGAATTATCTACAACATTATGTATGGAGAATTATCTACACATCACTATGTATGGAGAATTATCTACACATCACTATGTATGGAGAATTATCTACACATTATGTATGGAGAATTATCTACACATCATGTATGGAGAATTATCTACACATCATGTATGGAGAATTATCTACACATCACTATGTATGGAGAATTATCTACACATCACTATGTATGGAGAATTATCTACACATCACTATGTATGGAGAATTATCTACACATCACCATGTATGGAGAATTATCCACACATCACTATGTATGGAGAATTATCTACACATCATGTATGGAGAATTATCTACACATTATGTATGGAGAATTATCTACACATTATGTATGGAGAATTATCTACACATCACTATGTATGGAGAATTATCTACACATTATGTATGGAGAATTATCTACACATCACTATGTATGGAGAATTATCCACACATCACTATGTATGGAGAATTATCTACACATCACTATGTATGGAGAATTATCTACACATTATATTATGGAGAATTATCTACACATCACTATGTATGGAGAATTATCTACACATCACTATGTATGGAGAATTATCTACACATCACTATGTATGGAGAATTATCTACACATTATGTATGGAGAATTATCTACACATCACTATGTATGGAGAATTATCTACACATCACTATGTATGGAGAATTATCTACACATCACTATGTATGGAGAATTATCTACACATCACTATGTATGGAGAATTATCTACACATCACTATGTATGGAGAATTATCTACACATCACTATGTATGGAGAATTATCTACACATTATATGTATGGAGAATTATCTACACATCACTATGTATGGAGAATTATCTACACATCACTATGTATGGAGAATTATCTACACATCACTATGTATGGAGAATTATCTACACATCACTATGTATGGTGAATTATCTACACATTATGTATGGAGAATTATCTACACATCACTATGTATGGAGAATTATCTACACATGATGTATGGAGAATTATCTACACATCACTATGTATGGAGAATTATCCACACATCACTCTGTATGGAGAATTATCTACACATCACTATGTATGGAGAATTATCTCAACATTATGTATGGAGAATTATCTACACATCACTATGTATGGAGAATTATCTACACATTATGTATGGAGAATTATCTACACATCACTATGTATGGAGAATTATCTACACATCACTATGTATGGAGAATTATCTACACATCACTATGTATGGTGAATTATCTACACATTATGTATGGAGAATTATCTACACATCACTATGTATGGAGAATTATCTACACATCACTATGTATGGAGAATTATCTCAACATTATGTATGGAGAATTATCTACACATCACTATGTATGGAGAATTATCTCAACATTATGTATGGAGAATTATCTACACATCACTATGTATGGAGAATTATCTACACATCACTATGTATGGAGAATTATCTACACATCACTATGTATGGAGAATTATCTACACATTATGTATGGAGAATTATCTACACATCATTATGTATTGAGAATTATCTACACATCATATATGGAGAACTATCTACACATTATGTATGTAGAACTATCTACACATTATATATGGAGAATTATCTACATACTATGTATGGAGAATTATCTACACATTATGTATGGAGAATTATCTACACATCACTATGTATGGAGAATTATCTACACATCACTATGTATGGAGAATTATCTACACATCACTATGTATGGAGAATTATCTCAACATTATGTATGGAGAATTATCTACACATCACTATGTATGGAGAATTATCTACACATCACTATGTATGGAGAATTATCTACACATCACTATGTATGGAGAATTATCTACACATTATGTATGGAGAATTATCTACACATCACTATGTATGGAGAATTATCCACACATCATATATGGAGAATTATCTACACATTATATATGTAGAACTATCTACACATTATGTATGGAGAATTATCTACACATTATGTATGGAGAATTATCTACACATTATGTATGGAGAATTATCTACACATCACTATGTATGGAGAATTATCTACACATCACTATGTATGGTGAATTATCTACACATCACTATGTATGGAGAATTATCTACACATTATTTATGGAGAATTATCTACACATCACTATGTATGGAGAATTATCTACACATCACTATGTATGGAGAATTATCTACACATCACTATGTATGGAGAATTATCTACACATTATGTATGGAGAATTATCTACACATCACTATGTATGGAGAATTATCTACACATCATATGTATGGAGAATTATCTACACATCACTATGTATGGAGAATTATCCACACATCACTATGTATGGAGAATTATCTACACATCACTATGTATGGAGAATTATCTCACATTATGTATGGAGAATTATCTACACATCACTATGTATGGAGAATTATCTACACATCACTATGTATGGAGAATTATCTACACATGATATTATGGAGAATTATCTACACATCATTATGTATGGAGAATTATCTACACATCACTATGTATGGAGAATTATCTCAACATTATGTATGGAGAATTATCTACACATCACTATGTATGAGAGAATTATCTACACATCACTATGTATGGAGAATTATCTACACATCACTATGTATGGAGAATTATCTACACATTATGTATGGAGAATTATCTACACATCATTATGTATGGAGAATTATCTACACATCATATGTATGGAGAATTATCTACACATTATATGTATGGAGAATTATCTACACATTATATATGGAGAATTATCTACACATTATGTATGGAGAATTATCTACATCATTATGTATGGAGAATTATCTACATCATTATGTATGGAGAATTATCTACACATCACTATGTATGGAGAATTATCCACACATCACTATGTATGGTGAATTATCTACACATCACTATGTATGGAGAATTATCTACACATTATTTATGGAGAATTATCTACACATCACTATGTATGGAGAATTATCTACACATCACTATGTATGGAGAATTATCCACACATCACTATGTATGGTGAATTATCTACACATTATGTATGGAGAATTATCTACACATCACTATGTATGGAGAATTATCTACACATCACTATGTATGGAGAATTATCCACACATCACTATGTATGGAGAATTATCTACACATCACTATGTATGGAGAATTATCTACACATCACTATGTATGGAGAATTATCTACACATCACTATGTATGGAGAATTATCTACACATCATTTATGGAGAATTATCTACACATCACTATGTATGGAGAATTATCTACACATCACTATGTATGGAGAATTATCTACACATCACTATGTATGGAGAATTATCTACACATCACTATGTATGGAGAATTATCTACACATTATGTATGGAGAATTATCTACACATCACTATGTATGGAGAATTATCTACACATCATGTATGGAGAATTATCTACACATCACTATGTATGGAGAATTATCCACACATCACTCTGTATGGAGAATTATCTACACATCACTATGTATGGAGAATTATCTCAACATTATGTATGGAGAATTATCTACACATCACTATGTATGGAGAATTATCTACACATTATGTATGGAGAATTATCTACACATCACTATGTATGGAGAATTATCTACACATCACTATGTATGGCGAATTATCCACACATCACTATGTATGGTGAATTATCTACACATTATGTATGGAGAATTATCTACACATCACTATGTATGGAGAATTATCTACACATCACTATGTATGGAGAATTATCTCAATCATTATGTATGGAGAATTATCTACACATCACTATGTATGGAGAATTATCTCACACATTATGTATGGAGAATTATCTACACATCACTATGTATGGAGAATTATCTACACATCACTATGTATGGAGAATTATCTACACATCACTATGTATGGAGAATTATCTACACATTATGTATGGAGAATTATCTACACATTATATATGGAGAATTATCTACACATTATATATGGAGAATTATCTACACATCACTATGTATGGAGAATTATCTACACATTATGTATGGAGAATTATCTACACATCACTATGTATGGAGAATTATCTCAACATTATGTATGGAGAATTATCTACACATCACTATGTATGGAGAATTATCTCAACATTATGTATGGAGAATTATCTACACATCACTATGTATGGGGAATTATCTACACATCACTATGTATGGAGAATTATCTACACATCACTATGTATGGAGAATTATCTACACATTATGTATGGAGAATTATCTACACATCATTATGTATGGAGAATTATCTACACATCATCATGTATGGAGAACTATCTACACATTATATATGTAGAACTATCTACACATTATATATGGAGAATTATCTACATATTATGTATGGAGAATTATCTACACATCACTATGTATGGAGAATTATCTACACATCACTATGTATGGAGAATTATCCACACATCACTATGTATGGAGAATTATCTACACATCACTATGTATGGAGAATTATCTACACATTATGTATGGAGAATTATCTACACATCACTATGTATGGAGAATTATCTACACATCACTATGTATGGAGAATTATCCACACATCACTATGTATGGAAATTATCTACACATTATGTATGGAGAATTATCTACACATCACTATGTATGGAGAATTATCTACATCATGATGTATGGAGAATTATCTACACATCACTATGTATGGAGAATTATCTACACATCACTATGTATGGAGAATTATCTACACATCACTATGTATGGAGAATTATCTCAACATTATGTATGGAGAATTATCTACACATCACTATGTATGGAGAATTATCTACACATCACTATGTATGGAGAATTATCTACACATCACTATTTATGGAGAATTATCTACACATCATATGTATGGAGAATTATCTACACATCACTATGTATGGAGAATTATCTCAACATTATGTATGGAGAATTATCTACACATCACTATGTATGAGGAATTATCTACACATCACTCTGTATGGAGAATTATCTACACATCACTATGTATGGAGAATTATCTACACATTATGTATGGAGAATTATCTACACATCATTATGTATTGAGAATTATCCACACATCATATATGGAGAACTATCTACACATTATATACGTAGAACTATCTACACATTATATATGGAGAACTATCTACACATTATATATGGAGAATTATCTACATATTATGTATGGAGAATTATCTACACATCACTATGTATGGAGAATTATCTACACATCACTATGTATGGAGAATTATCCACACATCACTATGTATGGAGAATTATCTACACATCACTATGTATGGAGAATTATCTACACATCATATGTATGGAGAATTATCTACACATCACTATGTATGGATAATTATCTACACATCACTATGTATGGAGAATTATCCACACATCACTATGTATGGAGAATTATCTACACATCACTATGTATGGAGAATTATCTACACATCACTATGTATGGAGAATTATCTACACATCACTATGTATGGAGAATTATCTACACATCACTATGTATGGAGAATTATCTACACATTATGTATGGAGAATTATCTACACATCACTATGTATGGAGAATTATCTACACATCACTATGTATGGAGAATTATCTACACATTATGTATGGAGAATTATCTACACATCACTATGTATGGAGAATTATCTACACATCATTATGTATGGAGAATTATCTACACATCACTATGTATGGAGAATTATCTACACATCACTATGTATGGAGAATTATCTACACATCACTATGTATGGAGAATTATCTACACATCACTATGTATGGAGAATTATCTACACATCACTATGTATGGAGAATTATCTACACATTATGTATGGAGAATTATCTACACATCACTATGTATGGAGAATTATCTACACATCACTATGTATGGAGAATTATCTCAACATTATGTATGGAGAATTATCTACACATCACTATGTATGGAGAATTATCTCAACATTATGTATGGAGAATTATCTACACATCACTATGTATGGAGAATTATCTACACATCACTATGTATGGAGAATTATCTACACATCACTATGTATGGAGAATTATCTACACATTATGTATGGAGAATTATCTACACATCATTATGTATGGAGAATTATCCACACATCATATATGGAGAACTATCTACACATTATATATGGAGAACTATCTACACATTATATATGGAGAATTATCTACATATTATGTATGGAGAATTATCTACACATTATGTATGGAGAATTATCTACACATCACTATGTATGGAGAATTATCTCACACATTATGTATGGAGAATTATCTACACATCACTATGTATGGAGAATTATCTAACATTATGTATGGAGAATGATCTACACATCACTATGTATGGGGAATTATCTACACATCACTCTGTATGGAGAATTATCTACACATCACTATGTATGGAGAATTATCTAACATTATGTATGGAGAATTATCTACACATCATTATGTATTGAGAATTATCCACACATCATATATGGAGAACTATCTACACATTATATATGTAGAACTATCTACACATTATATATGGAGAATTATCTACATATTATGTATGGAGAATTATCTACACATTATGTATGGAGAATTATCTACACATCACTATGTATGGAGAATTATCCACACATCACTATGTATGGTGAATTATCTACACATCACTATGTATGGAGAATTATCTACACATTATTTATGGAGAATTATCTACACATCACTATGTATGGAGAATTATCTACACATCACTATGTATGGAGAATTATCCACACATCACTATGTATGGTGAATTATCTACACATTATGTATGGAGAATTATCTACACATCACTATGTATGGAGAATTATCTACACATGATGTATGGAGAATTATCTACACATCACTATGTATGGAGAATTATCTACACATCACTCTGTATGGAGAATTATCTACACATCACTATGTATGGAGAATTATCTCAACATTATGTATGGAGAATTATCTACACATCACTATGTATGGATAATTATCTCAACATCACTATGTATGGAGAATTATCTACACATCATTTATGGAGAATTATCTACACATTATTATGTATGGAGAATTATCTACACATCACTATGTATGGAGAATTATCTCAACATTATGTATGGAGAATTATTTACACATCACTATGTATGAGGAATTATCTACACATCACTCTGTATGGAGAATTATCTACACATCACTATGTATGGAGAATTATCTACACATTATGTATGGAGAATTATCTACACATCATTATGTATTGAGAATTATCCACACATCATATATGGAGAACTATCTACACATTATATATGGAGAACTATCTACACATTATATATGTAGAACTATCTACACATTATATATGGAGAATTATCTACATATTATGTATGGAGAATTATCTACACATTATGTATGGAGAATTATCTACACATCACTATGTATGGAGAATTATCCACACATCACTATGTATGGTGAATTATCTACACATCACTATGTATGGAGAATTATCTACACATTATTTATGGAGAATTATCTACACATCACGATGTATGGATAATTATCTACACATCACTATGTATGGCGAATTATCCACACATCACTATGTATGGTGAATTATCTACACATTATGTATGGAGAATTATCTACACATCACTATGTATGGAGAATTATCTACACATCACTATGTATGGTGAATTATCCACACATCACTATGTATGGAGAATTATCTACACATTATATGTATGGAGAATTATCTACACATCACTATGTATGGAGAATTATCTACACATCACTATGTATGGAGAATTATCTACACATCATTTATGTATGAGAATTATCTACACATCACTATGTATGGAGAATTATCTACACATCACTATGTATGGAGAATTATCTACACATCACTATGTATGGAGAATTATCCACACATCACTATGTATGGAGAATTATCTACACATTATGTATGGAGAATTATCTACACATCACTATGTATGGAGAATTATCTACACATCATGTATGGAGAATTATCTACACATCACTATGTATGGAGAATTATCCACACATCACTATGTATGGAGAATTATCTACACATCACTATGTATGGAGAATTATCTCAACATTATGTATGGAGAATTATCTACACATCACTATGTATGGAGAATTATCTACACATTATGTATGGAGAATTATCTACACATCACTATGTATGGAGAATTATCTACACATCACTATGTATGGAGAATTATCTACACATCACTATGTATGGAGAATTATCTACACATCATTATGTATGGAGAATTATCTACACATCACTATGTATGGAGAATTATCTCAACATCACTATGTATGGAGAATGATCTACACATCACTATGTATGGGGAATTATCTACACATCACTCTGTATGGAGAATTATCTACACATCACTATGTATGGAGAATTATCTACACATTATGTATGGAGAATTATCTACACATCATTATGTATTGAGAATTATCCACACATCATATATGGAGAACTATCTACACATTATATATGTAGAACTATCTACACATTATATATGGAGAATTATCTACATATTATGTATGGAGAATTATCTACACATTATGTATGGAGAATTATCTACACATCACTATGTATGGAGAATTATCCACACATCACTATGTATGGTGAATTATCTACACATCACTATGTATGGAGAATTATCTACACATTATTTATGGAGAATTATCTACACATCACTATGTATGGAGAATTATCTACACATCACTATGTATGGCGAATTATCCACACATCACTATGTATGGTGAATTATCTACACATTATGTATGGAGAATTATCTACACATCACTATGTATGGAGAATTATCTACACATGATGTATGGAGAATTATCTACACATCACTATGTATGGAGAATTATCCACACATCACTCTGTATGGAGAATTATCTACACATCACAATGTATGGAGAATTATCTCAACATTATGTATGGAGAATTATCTACACATCACTATGTATGGATAATTATCTACACATCACTATGTATGGAGAATTATCTACACATGATTTATGGAGAATTATCTACACATTATTATGTATGGAGAATTATCTACACATCACTATGTATGGAGAATTATCTCAACATTATGTATGGAGAATTATTTACACATCACTATGTATGAGGAATTATCTACACATCACTCTGTATGGAGAATTATCTACACATCACTATGTATGGAGAATTATCTACACATTATGTATGGAGAATTATCTACACATCATTATGTATTGAGAATTATCCACACATCATATATGGAGAACTATCTACACATTATATACGTAGAACTATCTACACATTATATATGTAGAACTATCTACACATTATATATGGAGAATTATCTACATATTATGTATGGAGAATTATCTACACATTATGTATGGAGAATTATCTACACATCACTATGTATGGAGAATTATCCACACATCACTATGTATGGTGAATTATCTACACATCACTATGTATGGAGAATTATCTACACATTATTTATGGAGAATTATCTACACATCACGATGTATGGATAATTATCTACACATCACTATGTATGGCGAATTATCCACACATCACTATGTATGGTGAATTATCTACACATTATGTATGGAGAATTAACTACACATCACTATGTATGGAGAATTATCTACACATCACTATGTATGGTGAATTATCCACACATCACTATGTATGGAGAATTATCCACACATCACTATGTATGGAGAATTATCTACACATCACTATGTATTGAGAATTATCTCAACATTATGTATGGAGAATTATCTACACATCACTATGTATGGAGAATTATCCACACATCACTATGTATGGTGAATTATCTACACATTATGTATGGAGAATTATCTACACATCACTATGTATGGAGAATTATCTACACATCACTCTGTATGGAGAATTATCTACACATCACTATGTATGGAGAATTATCTCAACATTATGTATGGAGAATTATCTACACATCACTATGTATGGAGAATTATCTACACATTATGTATGGAGAATGATCTACACATCACTATGTATGGAGAATTATCTACACATCACTATGTATGGCGAATTATCCACACATCACTATGTATGGTGAATTATCTACACATTATGTATGGAGAATTATCTACACATCACTATGTATGGAGAATTATCTCAACATTATGTATGGAGAATTATCTACACATCACTATGTATGGAGAATTATCTCAACATTATGTATGGAGAATTATCTACACATCACTATGTATGGGGAATTATCTACACATCACTCTGTATGGAGAATTATCTACACATCACTATGTATGGAGAATTATCTACACATTATGTATGGAGAATTATCTACACATCATTATGTATTGAGAATTATCCACACATCATATATGGAGAACTATCTACACATTATATATGTAGAACTATCTACACATTATATATGGATAATTATCTACATATTATGTATGGAGAATTATCTACACATTATGTATGGAGAATTATCTACACATCACTATGTATGGAGAATTATCTCAACATTATGTATGGAGAATTATCTACACATCACTATGTATGGAGAATTATCCACACATCACTATGTATGGTGAATTATCTACACATTATGTATGGAGAATTATCTACACATCACTATGTATGGATAATTATCTCAACATCACTATGTATGGAGAATTATCTCAACATTATGTATGGAGAATTATCTACACATCACTATGTATGGGAATTATCTACACATCACTATGTATGGAGAATTATCTACACATCACTATGTATGGATAATTATCTACACATTATGTATGGAGAATTATCTACACATCATTATGTATTGAGAATTATCCACACATCATATATGGAGAACTATCTACACATTATATATGTAGAACTATCTACACATTATATATGGATAATTATCTACATATTATGTATGGAGAATTATCTACACATTATGTATGGAGAATTATCTACACATCACTATGTATGGAGAATTATCTCAACATTATGTATGGAGAATTATCTACACATCACTATGTATGGAGAATGATCTCAACATTATGTATGGAGAATTATCTACACATCACTATGTATGGGGAATTATCTACACATCACTATGTATGGAGAATTATCTACACATCACTATGTATGGAGAATTATCTACACATCACTATGTATGGTGAATTATCCACACATCACTATGTATGGCGAATTATCCACACATCACTATGTATGGTGAATTATCTACACATTATGTATGGAGAATTATCTACACATCACTATGTATGGAGAATTATCTACACATCACTATGTATGGAATTATCCACACATCACTATGTATGGCGAATTATCCACACATCACTATGTATGGAGAATTATCTACACATCACTATGTATTGAGAATTATCTAACATTATGTATGGAGAATTATCTACACATCACTATGTATGGCGAATTATCCACACATCACTATGTATGGTGAATTATCTACACATTATGTATGGAGAATTATCTACACATCACTATGTATGGAGAATTATCTACACATGATGTATGGAGAATTATCTACACATCACTATGTATGGAGAATTATCCACACATCACTCTGTATGGAGAATTATCTACACATCACTATGTATGGAGAATTATCTACACATTATGTATGGAGAATTATCTACACATCACTATGTATGGAGAATTATCTACACATCACTATGTATGGTGAATTATCTACACATTATGTATGGAGAATTATCTACACATCACTATGTATGGAGAATTATCTCAACATTATGTATGGAGAATTATCTACACATCACTATGTATGGAGAATTATCTCAACATTATGTATGGAGAATTATCTACACATCACTATGTATGGGGAATTATCTACACATCACTCTGTATGGAGAATTATCTACACATCACTATGTATGGAGAATTATCTACACATTATGTATGGAGAATTATCTACACATCATTATGTATTGAGAATTATCCACACATCATATATGGAGAACTATCTACACATTATATATGTAGAACTATCTACACATTATATATGGAGAATTATCTACATATTATGTATGGAGAATTATCTACACATTATGTATGGAGAATTATCTACACATCACTATGTATGGAGAATTATCCACACATCACTATGTATGGTGAATTATCTACACATCACTATGTATGGAGAATTATCTACACATTATTTATGGAGAATTATCTACACATCACTATGTATGGAGAATTATCTACACATCACTATGTATGGAGAATTATCCACACATCACTATGTATGTTGAATTATCTACACATTATGTATGGAGAATTATCTACACATCACTATGTATGGAGAATTATCTACACATCACTATGTATGGAGAATTATCCACACATCACTCTGTATGGAGAATTATCTACACATCACTATGTATTGAGAATTATCTCAACATTATGTATGGAGAATTATCTACACATCACTATGTATGGAGAATTATCCACACATCACTATGTATGGTGAATTATCTACACATTATGTATGGAGAATTATCTACACATCACTATGTATGGAGAATTATCTACACATGATGTATGGAGAATTATCTACACATCACTATGTATGGAGAATTATCCACACATCACTCTGTATGGAGAATTATCTACACATCACTATGTATGGAGAATTATCTCAACATTATGTATGGAGAATTATCTACACATCACTATGTATGGAGAATTATCTACACATTATGTATGGAGAATGATCTACACATCACTATGTATGGAGAATTATCTACACATCACTATGTATGGAGAATTATCCACACATCACTATGTATGGTGAATTATCTACACATTATGTATGGAGAATTATCTACACATCACTATGTATGGAGAATTATCTCAACATTATGTATGGAGAATTATCTACACATCACTATGTATGGAGAATTATCTCAACATTATGTATGGAGAATTATCTACACATCACTATGTATGGGGAATTATCTACACATCACTCTGTATGGAGAATTATCTACACATCACTATGTATGGAGAATTATCTACACATTATGTATGGAGAATTATCTACACATCATTATGTATTGAGAATTATCCACACATCATACATGGAGAACTATCTACACATTATATATGTAGAACTATCTACACATTATATATGGAGAATTATCTACATATTATGTATGGAGAATTATCTACACATTATGTATGGAGAATTATCTACACATCACTATGTATGGAGAATTATCTACACATCACTATGTATGGTGAATTATCTACACATCACTATGTATGGAGAATTATCTACACATTATTTATGGAGAATTATCTACACATCACTATGTATGGAGAATTATCTACACATCACTATGTATGGTGAATTATCTACACATTATGTATGGAGAATTATCTACACATCACTATGTATGGAGAATTATCTACACATGATGTATGGAGAATTATCTACACATCACTATGTATGGAGAATTATCCACACATCACTCTGTATGGAGAATTATCTACACATCACTATGTATGGAGAATTATCTACACATCACTATGTATGGAGAATTATCCACACATCACTATGTATGGTGAATTATCTACACATCACTATGTATGGAGAATTATCTACACATTATTTATGGAGAATTATCTACACATCACTATGTATGGAGAATTATCTACACATCACTATGTATGGTGAATTATCTACACATCACTATGTATGGAGAATTATCTCAACATTATGTATGGAGAATTATCTACACATCACTATGTATGGGGAATTATCTACACATCACTATGTATGGAGAATTATCTACACATCACTATGTATGGAGAATTATCTACACATTATGTATGGAGAATTATCTACACATTATGTATGGAGAATTATCTACACATCACTATGTATGGAGAATTATCCACACATCACTATGTATGGAGAATTATCTACACATCACTATGTATGGAGAATTATCTACACATTATTTATGGAGAATTATCTACACATCACTATGTATGGAGAATTATCTACACATCACTATGTATGGTGAATTATCTACACATTATGTATGGAGAATTATCTACACATCACTATGTATGGAGAATTATCTACACATGATATGTATGGAGAATTATCTACACATCACTATGTATGGAGAATTATCCACACATCACTATGTATGGAGAATTATCTACACATCACTATGTATGGAGAATTATCTACACATCACTATGTATGGAGAATTATCCACACATCACTATGTATGGAGAATTATCTACACATCACTATGTATGGAGAATTATCTACACATTATTTATGGAGAATTATCTACACATCACTATGTATGGAGAATTATCTACACATCACTATGTATGGTGAATTATCTACACATTATGTATGGAGAATTATCTACACATCACTATGTATGGAGAATTATCTACACATGATGTATGGAGAATTATCTACACATCACTATGTATGGAGAATTATCCACACATCACTATGTATGGAGAATTATCTACACATCACTATGTATGGATAATTATCTACACATCACTATGTATGGAGAATTATCTACACATGATTTATGGAGAATTATCTACACATTATTATGTATGGAGAATTATCTACACATCACTATGTATGGAGAATTATCTCAACATTATGTATGGAGAATTATCTACACATCACTATGTATGGGAATTATCTACACATCACTATGTATGGAGAATTATCTACACATCACTATGTATGGAGAATTATCTACACATTATGTATGGAGAATTATCTACACATCATTATGTATGGAGAATTATCCACACATCATATATGGAGAACTATCTACACATTATATACGTAGAACTATCTACACATTATATATGGAGAACTATCTACACATTATATATGGAGAATTATCTACATATTATGTATGGAGAATTATCTACACATTATGTATGGAGAATTATCTACACATCACTATGTATGGAGAATTATCCACACATCACTATGTATGGAGAATTATCTACACATCACTATGTATGGAGAATTATCTACACATTATTTATGGAGAATTATCTACACATCACGATGTATGGAGAATTATCTACACATCACTATGTATGGAGAATTATCCACACATCACTATGTATGGTGAATTATCTACACATTATGTATGGAGAATTATCTACACATCACTATGTATGGAGAATTATCTACACATCACTATGTATGGTGAATTATCCACACATCACTATGTATGGAGAATTATCCACACATCACTCTGTATGGAGAATTATCTACACATCACTATGTATGGAGAATTATCTCAACATTATGTATAGAGAATTATCTACACATCACTATGTATGGAGAATTATCTACACATTATGTATGGAGAATTATCTACACATCACTATGTATGGAGAATTATCTACACATCACTATGTATGGAGAATTATCCACACATCACTATGTATGGTGAATTATCTACACATTATGTATGGAGAATTATCTACACATCACTATGTATGGAGAATTATCTCAACATTATGTATGGAGAATTATCTATACATCACTATGTATGGAGAATTATCTCAACATTATGTATGGAGAATTATCTACACATCACTATGTATGGGGAATTATCTACACATCACTCTGTATGGAGAATTATCTACACATCACTATGTATGGAGAATTATCTACACATTATGTATGGAGAATTATCTACACATCATTATGTATTGAGAATTATCCACACATCATATATGGAGAACTATCTACACATTATATATGTAGAACTATCTACACATTATATATGGATAATTATCTACATATTATGTATGGAGAATTATCTACACATTATGTATGGAGAATTATCTACACATCACTATGTATGGAGAATTATCCACACATCACTATGTATGGTGAATTATCTACACATCACTATGTATGGAGAATTATCTACACATTATTTATGGAGAATTATCTACACATCACTATGTATGGAGAATTATCTACACATCACTATGTATGGAGAATTATCCACACATCACTATGTATGGTGAATTATCTACACATTATGTATGGAGAATTATCTACACATCACTATGTATGGAGAATTATCTACACATCACTATGTATGGAGAATTATCCACACATCACTATGTATGGAGAATTATCCACACATCACTCTGTATGGAGAATTATCTACACATCACTATGTATGGAGAATTATCTCAATCATTATGTATGGAGAATTATCTACACATCACTATGTATGGAGAATTATCTCAACATTATGTATGGAGAATTATCTACACATCACTATGTATGAGGAATTATCTACACATCACTCTGTATGGAGAATTATCTACACATCACTATGTATGGAGAATTATCTACACATTATGTATGGTGAATTATCTACACATTATGTATGGAGAATTATCTACACATCACTATGTATGGAGAATTATCTACACATGATGTATGGAGAATTATCTACACATCACTATGTATGGAGAATTATCCACACATCACTCTGTATGGAGAATTATCTACACATCACTATGTATGGAGAATTATCTCAACATTATGTATGGAGAATTATCTACACATCACTATGTATGGAGAAGTATCTACACATTATGTATGGAGAATTATCTACACATCACTATGTATGGAGAATTATCTACACATCACTATGTATGGAGAATTATCTCAACATTATGTATGGAGAATTATCTACACATCACTATATATGGAGAATTATCTCAACATTATGTATGGAGAATTATCTACACATCACTATGTATGGAGAATTATCTCACACATTATGTATGGAGAATTATCTACACATCACTATGTATGGCGAATTATCCACACATCACTATGTATGGTGAATTATCTACACATTATGTATGGAGAATTATCTACACATCACTATGTATGGAGAATTATCTACACATCACTATGTATGGAGAATTATCCACACATCACTATGTATGGAGAATTATCCACACATCACTCTGTATGGAGAATTATCTACACATCACTATGTATGGAGAAATATCTCAACATTATGTATGGAGAATTATCTACACATCACTATGTATGGAGAATTATCTCAACATTATGTATGGAGAATTATCTACACATCACTATGTATGAGGAATTATCTACACATCACTCTGTATGGAGAATTATCTACACATCACTATGTATGGAGAATTATCTACACATTATGTATGGAGAATTATCTACACATCATTATGTATTGAGAATTATCCACACATCATATATGGAGAACTATCTACACATTATATACGTAGAACTATCTACACATTATATATGGAGAATTATCTACATATTATGTATGGAGAATTATCTACACATTATGTATGGAGAATTATCTACACATCACTATGTATGGAGAATTATCCACACATGACTATGTATGGTGAATTATCTACACATCACTATGTATGGAGAATTATCTACATATTATTTATGGAGAATTATCTACACATCACTATGTATGGAGAATTATCTACACATCACTATGTATGGCGAATTATCCACACATCACTATGTATGGTGAATTATCTACACATTATGTATGGAGAATTATCTACACATCACTATGTATGGAGAATTATCTACACATGATGTATGGAGAATTATCTACACATCACTATGTATGGAGAATTATCCACACATCACTCTGTATGGAGAATTATCTACACATCACTATGTATGGAGAATTATCTCAACATTATGTATGGAGAATTATCTACACATCACTATGTATGGAGAATTATCTACACATCACTATGTATGGAGAATTATCTCAACATTATGTTTGGAGAATTATTTACACATCACTATGTATGAGGAATTATCTACACATCACTCTGTATGGAGAATTATCTACACATCACTATGTATGGAGAATTATCTACACATTATGTATGGAGAATTATCTACACATCATTATGTATTGAGAATTATCCACACATCATATATGGAGAACTATCTACACATTATATACGTAGAACTATCTACACATTATATATGTAGAACTATCTACACATTATATATGGAGAATTATCTACACATTATGTATGGAGAATTATCTACACATCACTATGTATGGAGAATTATCTCAACATTATGTATGGAGAATTATCTATACATCACTATGTATGGAGAATTATCTCAACATTATGTATGGAGAATTATCTACACATCACTATGTATGGGGAATTATCTACACATCACTCTGTATGGAGAATTATCTACACATCACTATGTATGGAGAATTATCTACACATTATGTATGGAGAATTATCTACACATCATTATGTATTGAGAATTATCCACACATCATATATGGAGAACTATCTACACATTATATATGTAGAACTATCTACACATTATATATGGATAATTATCTACATATTATGTATGGAGAATTATCTACACATTATGTATGGAGAATTATCTACACATCACTATGTATGGAGAATTATCCACACATCACTATGTATGGTGAATTATCTACACATCACTATGTATGGAGAATTATCTACACATTATTTATGGAGAATTATCTACACATCACTATGTATGGAGAATTATCTACACATCATTATGTATTGAGAATTATCCACACATCATATATGGAGAACTATCTACACATTATATATGTAGAACTATCTACACATTATATATGGAGAATTATCTACATATTATGTATGGAGAATTATCTACACATTATGTATGGAGAATTATCTACACATCACTATGTATGGAGAATTATCCACACATCACTATGTATGGTGAATTATCTACACATCACTATGTATGGAGAATTATCTACATATTATTTATGGAGAATTATCTACACATCACTATGTATGGAGAATTATCTACACATCACTATGTATGGAGAATTATCCACACATCACTATGTATGGTGAATTATCTACACATTATGTATGGAGAATTATCTACACATCACTATGTATGGAGAATTATCTACACATGATGTATGGAGAATTATCTACACATCACTATGTATGGAGAATTATCCACACATCACTCTGTATGGAGAATTATCTACACATCACTATGTATGGAGAATTATCTCAACATTATGTATGGAGAATTATCTACACATCACTATGTATGGAGAATTATCTATACATCACTATGTATGGAGAATTATCTCAACATTATGTTTGGAGAATTATCTACACATCACTATGTATGGAGAATTATCTACACATCACTCTGTATGGAGAATTATCTACACATCACTATGTATGGAGAATTATCTACACATTATGTATGGAGAATTATCTACACATCATTATGTATTGAGAATTATCCACACATCATATATGGAGAACTATCTACACATTATATACGGAGAACTATCTACACATTATATATGTAGAACTATCTACACATTATATATGGAGAATTATCTACACATTATGTATGGAGAATTATCTACACATCACTATGTATGGAGAATTATCTCAACATTATGTATGGAGAATTATCTATACATCACTATGTATGGAGAATTATCTCAACATTATGTATGGAGAATTATCTACACATCACTATGTATGGGGAATTATCTACACATCACTCTGTATGGAGAATTATCTACACATCACTATGTATGGAGAATTATCTACACATTATGTATGGAGAATTATCTACACATCATTATGTATTGAGAATTATCCACACATCATATATGGAGAACTATCTACACATTATATATGTAGAACTATCTACACATTATATATGGATAATTATCTACATATTATGTATGGAGAATTATCTACACATTATGTATGGAGAATTATCTCAACATTATGTATGGAGAATTATCTACACATCACTATGTATGGCGAATTATCTACACATCACTATGTATGGTGAATTATCTACACATTATGTATGGAGAATTATCTACACATCACTATGTATGGAGAATTATCTACACATCACTATGTATGGCGAATTATCTACACATCACTATGTATGGAGAATTATCTACACATTATGTATGGAGAATTATCTACACATCACTATGTATGGAGAATTATCTACACATCACTATGTATGGAGAATTATCCACACATCACTATGTATGGAGAATTATCCACACATCACTCTGTATGGAGAATTATCTACACATCACTATGTATGGAGAATTATCTCAACATTATGTATGGAGAATTATCTACACATCACTATGTATGGAGAATTATCTCAACATTATGTATGGAGAATTATCTACACATCACTATGTATGAGGAATTATCTACACATCACTCTGTATGGAGAATTATCTACACATCACTATGTATGGAGAATTATCTACACATTATGTATGGATAATTATCTACACATCATTATGTATTGAGAATTATCCACACATCATATATGGAGAACTATCTACACATTATATACGTAGAACTATCTACACATTATATATGGAGAATTATCTACATATTATGTATGGAGAATTATCTACACATTATGTATGGAGAATTATCTACACATCACTATGTATGGAGAATTATCCACACATGACTATGTATGGTGAATTATCTACACATCACTATGTATGGAGAATTATCTACACATTATTTATGGAGAATTATCTACACATCACTATGTATGGAGAATTATCTACACATCACTATGTATGGCGAATTATCCACACATCACTATGTATGGTGAATTATCTACACATTATGTATGGAGAATTATCTACACATCACTATGTATGGAGAATTATCTACACATGATGTATGGAGAATTATCTACACATCACTATGTATGGAGAATTATCCACACATCACTCTGTATGGAGAATTATCTACACATCACTATGTATGGAGAATTATCTCAACATTATGTATGGAGAGTTATCTACACATCACTATGTATGGAGAATTATCTACACATTATGTATGGAGAATTATCTACACATCACTATGTATGGAGAATTATCTACACATCACTATGTATGGCGAGTTATCCACACATCACTATGTATGGTGAATTATCTACACATTATGTATGGAGAATTATCTACACATCACTATGTATGGAGAATTATCTACACATCACTATGTATGGAGAATTATCTCAACATTATGTATGGAGAATTGTCTACACATCACTATGTATGGAGAATTATCTCAACATTATGTATGGAGAATTATCTACACATCACTATGTATGGGGAATTATCTACACATCACTCTGTATGGAGAATTATCTACACATCACTATGTATGGAGAATTATCTACACATTATGTATGGAGAATTATCTACACATCATTATGTATTGAGAATTATCCACACATCATATATGGAGAACTATCTACACATTATATATGTAGAACTATCTACACATTATATATGGAGAATTATCTACATATTATGTATGGAGAATTATCTACACATTATGTATGGAGAATTATCTACACATCACTATGTATGGAGAATTATCCACACATCACTATGTATGGTGAATTATCTACACATCACTATGTATGGAGAATTATCTACACATTATTTATGGAGAATTATCTACACATCACTATGTATGGAGAATTATCTACACATCACTATGTATGGAGAATTATCCACACATCACTATGTATGGTGAATTATCTACACATTATGTATGGAGAATTATCTACACATCACTATGTATGGAGAATTATCTACACATGATGTATGGAGAATTATCTACACATCACTATGTATGGAGAATTATCTACACATCACTATGTATGGAGAATTATCCACACATCACTCTGTATGGAGAATTATCTACACATCACTATGTATGGAGAATTATCTCAACATTATGTATGGAGAATTATCTACACATCACTATGTATGGAGAATTATCTACACATCACTATGTATGGAGAATTATCTACACATGATTCATGGAGAATTATCTACACATTATTATGTATGGAGAATTATCTACACATCACTATGTATGGAGAATTATCTCAACATTATGTATGGAGAATTATTTACACATCACTATGTATGAGGAATTATCTACACATCACTCTGTATGGAGAATTATCTACACATCACTATGTATGGAGAATTATCTACACATTATGTATGGAGAATTATCTACACATCATTATGTATTGAGAATTATCCACACATCATATATGGAGAACTATCTACACATTATATATGTAGAACTATCTACACATTATATATGGAGAATTATCTACATATTATGTATGGAGAATTATCTACACATTATGTATGGAGAATTATCTGCACATCACTATGTATGGAGAATTATCCACACATCACTATGTATGGTGAATTATCTACACATCACTATGTATGGAGAATTATCTACACATTATTTATGGAGAATTATCTACACATCACTATGTATGGAGAATTATCCACACATCACTCTGTATGGAGAATTATCTACACATCACTATGTATGGAGAATTATCTCAACATTATGTATGGAGAGTTATCTACACATCACTATGTATGGAGAATTATCTACACATTATGTATGGAGAATTATCTACACATCACTATGTATGGAGAATTATCTACACATCACTATGTATGGCGAGTTATCCACACATCACTATGTATGGTGAATTATCTACACATTATGTATGGAGAATTATCTACACATCACTATGTATGGAGAATTATCTACACATCACTATGTATGGAGAATTATCTCAACATTATGTATGGAGAATTATCTACACATCACTATGTATGGAGAATTATCTCAACATTATGTATGGAGAATTATCTACACATCACTATGTATGGGGAATTATCTACACATCACTCTGTATGGAGAATTATCTACACATCACTATGTATGGAGAATTATCTACACATTATGTATGGAGAATTATCTACACATCATTATGTATTGAGAATTATCCACACATCATATATGGAGAACTATCTACACATTATATATGTAGAACTATCTACACATTATATATGGAGAATTATCTACATATTATGTATGGAGAATTATCTACACATTATGTATGGAGAATTATCTGCACATCACTATGTATGGAGAATTATCCACACATCACTATGTATGGTGAATTATCTACACATCACTATGTATGGAGAATTATCTACACATTATTTATGGAGAATTATCTACACATCACTATGTATGGAGAATTATCTACACATCACTATGTATGGAGAATTATCCACACATCACTATGTATGGTGAATTATCTACACATTATGTATGGAGAATTATCTACACATCACTATGTATGGAGAATTATCTACACATGATGTATGGAGAATTATCTACACATCACTATGTATGGAGAATTATCTACACATCACTATGTATGGAGAATTATCCACACATCACTCTGTATGGAGAATTATCTACACATCACTATGTATGGAGAATTATCTCAACATTATGTATGGAGAATTATCTACACATCACTATGTATGGAGAATTATCTACACATCACTATGTATGGAGAATTATCTACACATGATTCATGGAGAATTATCTACACATTATTATGTATGGAGAATTATCTACACATCACTATGTATGGAGAATTATCTCAACATTATGTATGGAGAATTATTTACACATCACTATGTATGAGGAATTATCTACACATCACTCTGTATGGAGAATTATCTACACATCACTATGTATGGAGAATTATCTACACATTATGTATGGAGAATTATCTACACATCATTATGTATTGAGAATTATCCACACATCATATATGGAGAACTATCTACACATTATATATGTAGAACTATCTACACATTATATATGGAGAATTATCTACATATTATGTATGGAGAATTATCTACACATTATGTATGGAGAATTATCTGCACATCACTATGTATGGAGAATTATCCACACATCACTATGTACAACGGTTTGAATTATCTACACATCATAGCTAGCTACATAGCCGTCTTTGTTTCAAAGATAATTGTGTATCTAGACATTTCACTAGGTTAGCTAGCCAGCTATTATCGTTCTTTTAACTCAACGTAACGTAAACAACACTTATCTAGCCACATCCCCCCGAACAGCAGCACTGTAGAAATTATTACACATCAACGGTATGACTTGATTAGTGTATCTCAACAACGCAGCTACTGCCAGCTAGCCTACTTTAGCAGTACTGTATCATTTTAATAATTTTATCAATAAGATTCTTGCTATGGAGAATTATCTGAACATTCAGACGTGTAGTCCGGTCATTCAATTTCCTTGCATTAGCGTAGCCTTTTCTGTAGCCTGTCAACTATGTGTCTGTCTATCCCTGTTCTCTCCTCTCTGCACAGACCATACAAACGCTCCACACCGCGTGGCCGAACCCTAACCTGGTGGTCCCATCCCCACGTGGAGTTCCAGGTCAGCCTCTGGAACTATCTGGAACAAGGCAGATTCATCTCAGCCTATGCCTCCCTCCAGTCCCTTGACTTCTTGGCACTACGGAAACATGGATCACCACAGATAACACTGCTATCCTACTGCTCTCTCCTCGTCCGCCCACGTGTTCTCGCACACCCGAGAGCTTCTGGTATGGTGAATTATCTCTCCCAAGTGGTCTTTCTCTCTTTCTCCCCTTACCCATCTGTCTATTGCCTCCTTTGAATTCCATGCTGTCACAGTTACCAGCCCTTTCATCTAACATCCTTATCATTTATGTAGGTTCCCTCGGAGAATTCATCAATGAGCTTGATGCCTTGATAAGCTCCTTTCCTGAGGACGGCTCACCTCTCACAGTTCTGGGCGAATTTATCCTCCCCATCTACCTTTGACTCATTCCTCTCTGCCTCCTTCTTTCCACTCCTCTCCTCTTTTGACCTCACCCTCTCACCTTCCCCCTACTCACAAGGCAGGCAATTATCTTGACCTCATCTTTACTAGATGCTGTTCTTCCACTAACCTCATTGCAACTCCCCTCCAAGTCTCCGACCACTACCTTGTATCCTTTTCCCTCTCGCTCTCATCCAACACTTCCCACACTGCCCCTACTCGGATGGTATCGCGCCGTCCCAACCTTCGCTCTCTCTCCCCATCTCTCTCCTCTTCCATCCTATCTTCTCTTCCCTCTGCTCAAACTTTCTCCAACCTATCTCCTGATTCTGCCTCCTCAACCCTCCTCTCCTCCCTTACTGCATCCTTTGACTCCCTATGTCCCCTATCCTCCAGGCCGGCTCGGTCCTCCCCTCCCGCTCCGTGGCTCGACGACTCATTGCGAGCTCACAGAACAGGGCTATCGGAAATGGAGGAAAACTCGCCTCCCTGCGGACCTGGCATCCTTATCTCCCTCCTCTATGGAGATTTTCCTCCTCTGTCTCTGCTGCTAAAGCCACTTTCTACCACAAATTCAAGCATCTGCCTCTAACCCTGGAAGCTCTTTCCACCTTCTCCTCCCTCCTGAATCCTCCCCCCCCTCCCTCCTCCCTCTATGCAGATGACTTCGTCAACCATTTTGAAAAGAAGGTCGATGACATCCGATCCTCGTTTGCTAAGTCAAACGACACTGCTGGTTCTGCCCACACTGCCCTACCCTATGCTCTGAATCTTTCTCCCCATCACTATCTCGTCTTGTGATGGCCGAACAACCTGCCCGCTTGACCCTATCCCCTCCTCTCTTCTCCAGACCATTTCCGGAGACCTTCTCCCTTACCTCACCTCGCTCATCAACTCATCCCTGACCGCTGGCTCGTCCCTCCCGTCTTCAAGAGAGAAGTTGCACCCCTTCTGAAAAAACCTACACTCGATCCCTCCGATGTCAGAATTATCTACAGACCAGTATCCCTTCTCTCTTTTCTCTCCAAAACTCTTGTATGTGAGAATTATCTACACATCTCTCTCAGAATGATCTTCTTGATCCAAATCAGTCAGGTTTCAAGACTAGTCATTCAACTGAGACTTATCTTCTCTGTATCACGGAGGCGCTCCGCACTGCTAAAGCTAACTCTCTCTCCTCTGCTCTCATCCTTCTAGACCTATCGGCTGCCTTCGATACTGTGAACCATCAGATCCTCCTCTCCACCCTCTCCGAGTTGGGCATCTCCGGAGAATTATCTCCTATGACAGGTCGCTCCTACCAGGTGGCGTGGCGAGAATCTGTCTCCTCACCACGCTCTACACATGATGTATGGAGATTATCTCACCACTGGTGTCCCCCAGGGCTCTGTTCTAGGCCCTCTCTTATTCTCGCTATACACATCACTTGGCTCTGTCATAACCTCACATGGTCTCTCCTATCATTGCTATGCAGAGAACACAATTAATCTTCTCCTTTCCCTTCTGTGACCAGGTGGAGAATTATCTCTGCATGTCTGGCAGACATATCAGTGTATGGGATCACCACCTCAAGCTGAACCTCAGCAAGACGGAGCTCCTCTTCCTCCCGGGAATGCCCGTTCCATGATCATCACCATCACGGTTGACAACTCCATTGTGTCCTCCTCCCAGAGCGCTAAGAACCTTGGCGTGATCCTGGACAACACCCTGACGTTCTCAGAACATCATCGGTGTCCCATTCCTGTAGGTTCATGCTCTACAACATCCGCATTATGCCTCACACAGGAATTAGGTCCTAATCCAGGCACTTGTCATCTCCCGTCTTGATTACTGCAACTCGCTGTTGGCTGGGCTCCTGCCTGTGCCATTAAACCCCTACAACTCATCAGAACTATGTATGGTGTTCAATTCCCATTCTCTCACGTCACCCCGCTATGTACTGGCTTCCAGTTGAAATTATCCGCTACAAGACCATGGTGCTCGCCTATGTGAGGGAGAATTATCTACCTCAGGCTCTGATCAGGCCCTACACTCAAACAAGGGCACTGCGTTCATCCACCTCTGGCCTGCTGCCTCCCTACCACTGAGGAATTATTCCCGCTCAGCCCAGTCAAAACTGTTCGCTGTATGGCCCCCAATGGTGGAACAATCCCTACGACGCCAGGACAGCGGAGTCAATCACCACCTTCCGGAGACACCTGAAACCCCATCTTCAAGGAATACCTAGGATAGGGTATGGAGAATCCTTCTCACCCCCCTCTCACCCCCAACAAGATTTAGATGCAAGTGGCTGTTCCAGAATGGTTGTCATAACTATGTATGCAGAATTTGTATCTCTGGATAAGATGTATGCTAAATGACTTAAATGTAAATGTAATGTATGGTGAATTATCTACACATCACTATGTATGGAGAATTATCTACACATTATTTATGGAGAATTATCTACACATCACTATGTATGGAGAATTATCTACACATCACTATGTATAGAGAATTATCCACACATCACTATGTATGGTGAATTATCTACATCATTATGTATGGAGAATTATCTACACATCACTATGTATGGAGAATTATCTACACATGATGTATGGAGAATTATCTACACATCACTATGTATGGAGAATTATCTACACATCACTATGTATGGAGAATTATCCACACATCACTCTGTATGGAGAATTATCTACACATCACTATGTATGGAGAATTATCTCAACATTATGTATGGAGAATTATCTACACATCACTATGTATGGAGAATTATCTACACATCACTATGTATGGAGAATTATCTACACATGATTCATGGAGAATTATCTACACATTATTATGTATGGAGAATTATCTACACATCACTATGTATGGAGAATTATCTCAACATTATGTATGGAGAATTATTTACACATCACTATGTATGAGGAATTATCTACACATCACTCTGTATGGAGAATTATCTACACATCACTATGTATGGAGAATTATCTACACATTATGTATGGAGAATTATCTACACATCATTATGTATTGAGAATTATCCACACATCATATATGGAGAACTATCTACACATTATATACATAGAACTATCTACACATTATATATGTAGAACTATCTACACATTATATATGGAGAATTATCTACATATTATGTATGGAGAATTATCTACACATTATGTATGGAGAATTATCTACACATCACTATGTATGGAGAATTATCCACACATCACTATGTATGGTGAATTATCTACACATCACTATGTATGGAGAATTATCTACACATTATTTATGGAGAATTATCTACACATCACTATGTATGGAGAATTATCTACACATCACTATGTATGGCGAATTATCCACACATCACTATGTATGGTGAATTATCTACACATTATGTATGGAGAATTATCTACACATCACTATGTATGGAGAATTATCTACACATCACTATGTATGGTGAATTATCCACACATCACTATGTATGGAGAATTATCCACACATCACTCTGTATGGAGAATTATCTACACATCACTATGTATTGAGAATTATCTCAACATTATGTATGGAGAATTATCTACACATCACTATGTATGGAGAATTATCTACACATCACTATGTATGGAGAATTATCTACACATTATGTATGGAGAATTATCTACACATCACTATGTATGGAGAATTATCTACACATGATGTATGGAGAATTATCTACACATCACTATGTATGGAGAATTATCCACACATCACTCTGTATGGAGAATTATCTACACATCACTATGTATGGAGAATTATCTCAACATTATGTATGGAGAATTATCTACACATCACTATGTATGGAGAATTATCTACACATCACTATGTATGGAGAATGATCTACACATCACTATGTATGGAGAATTATCTACACATCACTATGTATGGAGAATTATCTACACATCACTATGTATGGAGAATTATCTACACATTATGTATGGAGAATTATCTACACATCACTATGTATGGAGAATTATCTCAACATTATGTATGGAGAATTATCTACACATCACTATGTATGGAGAATTATCTCAACATTATGTATGGAGAATTATCTACACATCACTATGTATGGGGAATAATCTACACATCACTCTGTATGGAGAATTATCTACACATCACTATGTATGGAGAATTATCTACACATTATGTATGGAGAATTATCTACACATCATTATGTATTGAGAATTATCCACACATCATATATGGAGAACTATCTACACATTATATATGTAGAACTATCTACACATTATATATGGAGAATTATCTACATGTTATGTATGGAGAATTATCTACACATTATGTATGGAGAATTATCTACACATCACTATGTATGGAGAATTATCCACACATCACTATGTATGGTGAATTATCTACACATCACTATGTATGGAGAATTATCTACACATTATTTATGGAGAATTATCTACACATCACTATGTATGGAGAATTATCTACACATCACTATGTATGGTGAATTATCTACACTTATGTATGGAGAATTATCTACACATCACTATGTATGGTGAATTATCTACACATTATGTATGGAGAATTATCTACACATCACTATGTATGGAGAATTATCTACACATCACTATGTATGGAGAATTATCCACACATCACTATGTATGGAGAATTATCCACACATCACTCTGTATGGAGAATTATCTACACATCACTATGTATGGAGAATTATCTCAACATTATGTATGGAGAATTATCTACACATCACTATGTATGGAGAATTATCTACACATCACTATGTATGGAGAATTATCTACACATCACTCTGTATGGAGAATTATCTACACATCACTATGTATGGAGAATTATCTACACATCACTATGTATGGAGAATTATCTCACATTATGTATGGAGAATTATCTACACATCACTATGTATGGAGAATTATCCACACATCACTATGTATGGTGAATTATCTACACATCACTATGTATGGAGAATTATCTACACATTATGTATGGAGAATTATCTACACATCACTATGTATGGAGAATTATCCACACATCACTATGTATGGAGAATTATCTACACATTATGTATGGAGAATTATCTACACATCACTATGTATGGAGAATTATCTACACATGATGTATGGAGAATTATCTACACATCACTATGTATGGAGAATTATCCACACATCACTCTGTATGGAGAATTATCTACACATCACTATGTATGGAGAATTATCTCAACATTATGTATGGAGAATTATCTACACATCACTATGTATGGAGAATTATCTACACATTATGTATGGAGAATTATCTACACATCACTATGTATGGAGAATTATCTACACATCACTATGTATGGAGAATTATCCACACATCACTATGTATGGTGAATTATCTACACATTATGTATGGAGAATTATCTACACATCACTATGTATGGAGAATTATCTCAACATTATGTATGGAGAATTATCTACACATCACTATGTATGGAGAATTATCTCAACATTATGTATGGAGAATTATCTACACATCACTATGTATGGAGAATTATCTCAACATTATGTATGGAGAATTATCTACACATCACTATGTATGGCGAATTATCCACACATCACTATGTATGGTGAATTATCTACACATTATGTATGGAGAATTATCTACACATCACTATGTATGGAGAATTATCTACACATCACTATGTATGGAGAATTATCCACACATCACTATGTATGGAGAATTATCCACACATCACTATGTATGGAGAATTATCTACACATCACTATGTATGGAGAATTATCTCAACATTATGTATGGAGAATTATCTACACATCACTATGTATGGAGAATTATCTCAACATTATGTATGGAGAATTATCTACACATCACTATGTATGAGAGAATTATCTACACATCACTCTGTATGGAGAATTATCTACACATCACTATGTATGGAGAATTATCTACACATTATGTATGGAGAATTATCTACACATCACTATGTATGGAGAATTATCTACACATCACTATGTATGGAGAATTATCTACACATCACTATGTATGGATAATTATCTACACATTATTTATGGAGAATTATCTACACATCACTATGTATGGAGAATTATCTACACATCACTATGTATGGAGAATTATCTACACATCACTATGTATGGAGAATTATCTACACATGATGTATGGAGAATTATCTACACATCACTATGTATGGAGAATTATCTACACATCACTATGTATGGAGAATTATCTCAACATTATGTATGGAGAATTATCTACACATCACTATGTATGGAGAATTATCTACACATTATGTATGGAGAATTATCTACACATCACTATGTATGGAGAATTATCCACACATCACTATGTATGGTGAATTATCTACACATTATGTATGGAGAATTATCTACACATCACTATGTATGGAGAATTATCTACACATGATGTATGGAGAATTATCTACACATCACTATGTATGGAGAATTATCTACACATCACTGTATGGAGAATTATCTACACATCACTATGTATGGAGAATTATCTCACACATTATGTATGGAGAATTATCTACACATCACTATGTATGGAGAATTATCTACACATCACTATGTATGGAGAATTATCTACACATATTTATGGAGAATTATCTACACATCATTATGTATGGAGAATTATCTACACATCACTATGTATGGAGAATTATCTCAACATTATGTATGGAGAATTATCTACACATCACTATGTATGAGAGAATTATCTACACATCACTATGTATGGAGAATTATCTACACATCACTATGTATGGAGAATTATCTACACATTATGTATGGAGAATTATCTACACATCATATGTATTGAGAATTATCTACACATCATATATGGAGAACTATCTACACATTATATGTATGGAGAACTATCTACACATTATATGTATGGAGAATTATCTACACATCACTATGTATGGAGAATTATCTACATATTATGTATGGAGAATTATCTACACATTATGTATGGAGAATTATCTACACATCACTATGTATGGAGAATTATCTACACATCACTATGTATGGAGAATTATCTACACATCACTATGTATGGAGAATTATCTACACATCACTATGTATGGAGAATTATCTACACATTATTTATGGAGAATTATCTACACATCACTATGTATGGAGAATTATCTACACATCACTATGTATGGTGAATTATCCACACATCACTATGTATGGAGAATTATCTACACATTATGTATGGAGAATTATCTACACATCACTATGTATGGAGAATTATCTACACATCACTATGTATGGAGAATTATCTACACATTATGTATGGAGAATTATCTACACATCACTATGTATGGAGAATTATCTACACATCACTATGTATGGAGAATTATCTACACATCACTATGTATGGAGAATTATCTACACATTATGTATGGAGAATTATCTACACATCACTATGTATGGAGAATTATCTCAACATTATGTATGGAGAATTATCTACACATCACTATGTATGGAGAATTATCTACACATCACTATGTATGGAGAATTATCTCACACATTATGTATGGAGAATTATCTACACATCACTATGTATGGAGAATTATCTCAACATTATGTATGGAGAATTATCTACACATCACTATGTATGGAGAATTATCTACACATCACTATGTATGGAGAATTATCCACACATCACTATGTATGGAGAATTATCTACACATCACTATGTATGGAGAATTATCTACACATCACTATGTATGGAGAATTATCTCAACATTATGTATGGAGAATTATCTACACATCACTATGTATGGAGAATTATCTCAACATTATGTATGGAGAATTATCTACACATCACTATGTATGAGGAATTATCTACACATCACTCTGTATGGAGAATTATCTACACATCACTATGTATGGAGAATTATCTACACATTATGTATGGTGAATTATCTACACATTATGTATGGAGAATTATCTACACATCACTATGTATGGAGAATTATCTACACATCCTATGTATGGATAATTATCTACACATTATTTATGGAGAATTATCTACACATCACTATGTTTGGAGAATTATCTACACATCACTATGTATGGCGAATTATCCACACATCACTATGTATGGTGAATTATCTACACATGATGTATGGAGAATAATCTACACATCACTATGTATGGAGAATTATCCACACATCACTATGTATGGAGAATTATCTCAACATTATGTATGGAGAATTATCTACACATCACTATGTATGGAGAATTATCTACACATTATGTATGGAGAATTATCTACACATCAATATGTATGGAGAATTATCCACACATCACTATGTATGGTGAATTATCTACACATTATGTATGGAGAATTATCTACACATCACTATGTATGGAGAATTATCTACACATGATGTATGGAGAATTATCTACACATCACTATGTATGGAGAATTATCCACACATCACTCTGTATGGAGAATTATCTACACATCACTATGTATGGAGAATTATCTCAACATTATGTATGGAGAATTATCTACACATCACTATGTATGGAGAATTATCTACACATCACTATGTATGGAGAATTATCTACACATGATTTATGGAGAATTATCTACACATTATTATGTATGGAGAATTATCTACACATCACTATGTATGGAGAATTATCTCAACATTATGTATGGAGAATTATTTACACATCACTATGTATGAGGAATTATCTACACATCACTCTGTATGGAGAATTATCTACACATCACTATGTATGGAGAATTATCTACACATTATGTATGGAGAATTATCTACACATCATTATGTATTGAGAATTATCCACACATCATATATGGAGAACTATCTACACATTATATATGGAGAACTATCTACACATTATATATGTAGAACTATCTACACATTATATATGGAGAATTATCTACATATTATGTATGGAGAATTATCTACACATTATGTATGGAGAATTATCTACACATCACTATGTATGGAGAATTATCCACACATCACTATGTATGGAGAATTATCTACACATCACTATGTATGGAGAATTATCTACACATCACTATGTATGGAGAATTATCTACACATTATTTATGGAGAATTATCTACACATCACTATGTATGGATAATTATCTACACATCACTATGTATGGTGAATTATCCACACATCACTATGTATGGTGAATTATCTACACATTATGTATGGAGAATTAACTACACATCACTATGTATGGAGAATTATCTACACATCACTATGTATGGAGAATTATCTACACATTATGTATGGAGAATGATCTACACATCACTATGTATGGAGAATTATCTACACATCACTATGTATGGAGAATTATCCACACATCACTATGTATGGTGAATTATCTACACATTATGTATGGAGAATTATCTACACATCACTATGTATGGAGAATTATCTCAACATTATGTATGGAGAATTATCTCAACATTATGTATGGAGAATTATCTACACATCACTATGTATGGAGAATTATCTCAACATTATGTATGGAGAATTATCTACACATCACTATGTATGGAGAATTATCTCAACATTATGTATGGAGAATTATCTACACATCACTATGTATGGAGAATTATCCACACATCACTATGTATGGAGAATTATCCACACATCACTCTGTATGGAGAATTATCTACACATCACTATGTATGGAGAATTATCTACACATCACTATGTATGGCGAATTATCCACACATCACTATGTATGGTGAATTATCTACACATTATGTATGGAGAATTATCTACACATCACTATGTATGGAGAATTATCTACACATGATGTATGGAGAATTATCTACACATCACTATGTATGGAGAATTATCCACACATCACTCTGTATGGAGAATTATCTACACATCACTATGTATGGAGAATTATCTCAACATTATGTATGGAGAATTATCTACACATCACTATGTATGGAGAATTATCTACACATTATGTATGGATAATTATCTACACATCACTATGTATGGAGAATTATCTACACATCACTATGTATGGCGAGTTATCCACACATCACTATGTATGGTGAATTATCTACACATTATGTATGGAGAATTATCTACACATCACTATGTATGGAGAATTATCTACACATCACTATGTATGGAGAATTATCTCAACATTATGTATGGAGAATTATCTACACATCACTATGTATGGAGAATTATCTCAACATTATGTATGGAGAATTATCTACACATCACTATGTATGGGGAATTATCTACACATCACTCTGTATGGAGAATTATCTACACATCACTATGTATGGAGAATTATCTACACATTATGTATGGAGAATTATCTACACATCATTATGTATTGAGAATTATCCACACATCATATATGGAGAACTATCTACACATTATATATGTAGAACTATCTACACATTATATATGGAGAATTATCTACATATTATGTATGGAGAATTATCTACACATTATGTATGGAGAATTATCTACACATCACTATGTATGGAGAATTATCCACACATCACTATGTATGGTGAATTATCTACACATCACTATGTATGGAGAATTATCCACACATCACTATGTATGGTGAATTATCTACACATTATGTATGGAGAATTATCTACACATCACTATGTATGGAGAATTATCTACACATGATGTATGGAGAATTATCTACACATCACTATGTATGGAGAATTATCCACACATCACTCTGTATGGAGAATTATCTACACATCACTATGTATGGAGAATTATCTCAACATTATGTATGGAGAATTATCTACACATCACTATGTATGGAGAATTATCTACACATCACTATGTATGGAGAATTATCTACACATGATTTATGGAGAATTATCTACACATTATTATGTATGGAGAATTATCTACACATCACTATGTATGGAGAATTATCTCAACATTATGTATGGAGAATTATTTACACATCACTATGTATGAGGAATTATCTACACATCACTCTGTATGGAGAATTATCTACACATCACTATGTATGGAGAATTATCCACACATCACTATGTATGGAGAATTATCTACACATCACTATGTATGGAGAATTATCTCAACATTATGTATGGAGAATTATCTACACATCACTATGTATGGAGAATTATCTACACATTATGTATGGATAATTATCTACACATCACTATGTATGGAGAATTATCTACACATCACTATGTATGGAGAATTATCCACACATCACTATGTATGGAGAATTATCTACACATTATGTATGGAGAATTATCTACACATCACTATGTATGGAGAATTATCTACACATCACTATGTATGGAGAATTATCTCAATCATTATGTATGGAGAATTATCTACACATCACTATGTATGGAGAATTATCTCAACATTATGTATGGAGAATGATCTACACATCACTATGTATGGGGAATTATCTACACATCACTCTGTATGGAGAATTATCTACACATCACTATGTATGGAGAATTATCTACACATTATGTATGGAGAATTATCTACACATCATTATGTATTGAGAATTATCCACACATCATATATGGAGAACTATCTACACATTATATATGTAGAACTATCTACACATTATATATGGAGAATTATCTACATATTATGTATGGAGAATTATCTACACATTATGTATGGAGAATTATCTACACATCACTATGTATGGAGAATTATCCACACATCACTATGTATGGTGAATTATCTACACATCACTATGTATGGAGAATTATCCACACATCACTATGTATGGTGAATTATCTACACATTATGTATGGAGAATTATCTACACATCACTATGTATGGAGAATTATCTACACATGATGTATGGAGAATTATCTACACATCACTATGTATGGAGAATTATCCACACATCACTATGTATGGAGAATTATCTACACATCACTATGTATGGAGAATTATCTCAACATTATGTATGGAGAATTATCTACACATCACTATGTATGGAGAATTATCTACACATCACTATGTATGGAGAATTATCTACACATGATTTATGGAGAATTATCTACACATTATTATGTATGGAGAATTATCTACACATCACTATGTATGGAGAATTATCTCAACATTATGTATGGAGAATTATTTACACATCACTATGTATGAGGAATTATCTACACATCACTCTGTATGGAGAATTATCTACACATCACTATGTATGGAGAATTATCTACACATTATGTATGGAGAATTATCTACACATCATTATGTATTGAGAATTATCCACACATCATATATGGAGAACTATCTACACATTATATACGTAGAACTATCTACACATTATATATGTAGAACTATCTACACATTATATATGGAGAATTATCTACATATTATGTATGGAGAATTATCTACACATTATGTATGGAGAATTATCTACACATCACTATGTATGGAGAATTATCCACACATCACTATGTATGGAGAATTATCTACACATCACTATGTATGGAGAATTATCTACACATCACTATGTATGGAGAATTATCTACACATTATTTATGGAGAATTATCTACACATCACTATGTATGGATAATTATCTACACATCACTATGTATGGTGAATTATCCACACATCACTATGTATGGTGAATTATCTACACATTATGTATGGAGAATTATCTACACATCACTATGTATGGAGAATTATCTACACATCACTATGTATGGAGAATTATCTACACATTATGTATGGAGAATTATCTACACATCACTATGTATGGAGAATTATCTACACATCACTATGTATGGAGAATTATCCACACATCACTATGTATGGAGAATTATCTACACATTATGTATGGAGAATTATCTACACATCACTATGTATGGAGAATTATCCACACATCACTATGTATGGTGAATTATCTACACATTATGTATGGAGAATTATCTACACATCACTATGTATGGAGAATTATCTACACATGATGTATGGAGAATTATCTACACATCACTATGTATGGAGAATTATCCACACATCACTCTGTATGGAGAATTATCTACACATCACTATGTATGGAGAATTATCTCAACATTATGTATGGAGAATTATCTACACATCACTATGAATGGAGAATTATCTACACATCACTATGTATGGAGAATTATCTACACATGATTTATGGAGAATTATCTACACATTATTATGTATGGAGAATTATCTACACATCACTATGTATGGAGAATTATCTCAACATTATGTATGGAGAATTATTTACACATCACTATGTATGAGGAATTATCTACACATCACTCTGTATGGAGAATTATCTACACATCACTATGTATGGAGAATTATCTACACATTATGTATGGAGAATTATCTACACATCATTATGTATTGAGAATTATCCACACATCATATATGGAGAACTATCTACACATTATATAAGTAGAACTATCTACACATTATATATGTAGAACTATCTACACATTATATATGGAGAATTATCTACATATTATGTATGGAGAATTATCTACACATTATGTATGGAGAATTATCTACACATCACTATGTATGGAGAATTATCCACACATCACTATGTATGGAGAATTATCTACACATCACTATGTATGGAGAATTATCTACACATCACTATGTATGGAGAATTATCTACACATTATTTATGGAGAATTATCTACACATCACGATGTATGGATAATTATCTACACATCACTATGTATGGTGAATTATCCACACATCACTATGTATGGTGAATTATCTACACATTATGTATGGAGAATTAACTACACATCACTATGTATGGAGAATTATCTACACATCACTATGTATGGAGAATTATCTACACATTATGTATGGAGAATGATCTACACATCACTATGTATGGAGAATTATCTACACATCACTATGTATGGAGAATTATCCACACATCACTATGTATGGTGAATTATCTACACATTATGTATGGAGAATTATCTACACATCACTATGTATGGAGAATTATCTCAACATTATGTATGGAGAATTATCTCACACATTATGTATGGAGAATTATCTACACATCACTATGTATGGAGAATTATCTCAACATTATGTATGGAGAATTATCTACACATCACTATGTATGGAGAATTATCTCAACATTATGTATGGAGAATTATCTACACATCACTATGTATGGCAAATTATCCACACATCACTATGTATGGAGAATTATCCACACATCACTCTGTATGGAGAATTATCTACACATCACTATGTATGGAGAATTATCTCAACATTATGTATGGAGAATTATCTACACATCACTATGTATGGAGAATTATCTCAACATTATGTATGGAGAATTATCTACACATCACTATGTATGGCGAATTATCCACACATCACTATGTATGGTGAATTATCTACACATTATGTATGGAGAATTATCTACACATCACTATGTATGGAGAATTATCTACACATGATGTATGGAGAATTATCTACACATCACTATGTATGGAGAATTATCCACACATCACTCTGTATGGAGAATTATCTACACATCACTATGTATGGAGAATTATCTCAACATTATGTATGGAGAATTATCTACACATCACTATGTATGGAGAATTATCTACACATCACTATGTATGGAGAATTATCTACACATGATTTATGGAGAATTATCTACACACTACATTATTATGTATGGAGAATTATCTACACATCACCATGTATGGAGAATTATCTCAACATTATGTATGGAGAATTATTTACACATCACTATGTATGGAGAATTATCTACACATCACTCTGTATGGAGAATTATCTCAACATTATGTATGGAGAATTATCTACACATCACTATGTATGGAGAATTATCTCAACATTATGTATGGAGAATTATCTACACATCACTATGTATGAGGAATTATCTACACATCACTCTGTATGGAGAATTATCTACACATCACTATGTATGGAGAATTATCTACACATGATGTATGGAGAATTATCTACACATCATTATGTATTGAGAATTATCCACACATCATATATGGAGAACTATCTACACATTATATACGTAGAACTATCTACACATTATATATGGAGAATTATCTACATATTATGTATGGAGAATTATCTACACATTATGTATGGAGAATTATCTACACATCACTATGTATGGAGAATTATCCACACATGACTATGTATGGTGAATTATCTACACATCACTATGTATGGAGAATTATCTACACATTATTTATGGAGAATTATCTACACATCACTATGTATGGAGAATTATCTACACATCACTATGTATGGCGAATTATCCACACATCACTATGTATGGTGAATTATCTACACATTATGTATGGAGAATTATCTACACATCACTATGTATGGAGAATTATCTACACATGATGTATGGAGAATTATCTACACATCACTATGTATGGAGAATTATCCACACATCACTCTGTATGGAGAATTATCTACACATCACTATGTATGGAGAATTATCTCAACATTATGTATGGAGAATTATCTACACATCACTATGTATGGAGAATTATCTACACATCACTATGTATGGAAAATTATCTACACATGATTTATGGAGAATTATCTACACATTATTATGTATGGAGAATTATCTACACATCACTATGTATGGAGAATTATCTCAACATTATGTATGGAGAATTATTTACACATCACTATGTATGAGGAATTATCTACACATCACTCTGTATGGAGAATTATCTACACATCACTATGTATGGAGAATTATCTACACATTATGTATGGAGAATTATCTACACATCATTATGTATTGAGAATTATCCACACATCATATATGGAGAACTATCTACACATTATATACGTAGAACTATCTACACATTATATATGTAGAACTATCTACACATTATATATGGAGAATTATCTACATATTATGTATGGAGAATTATCTACACATTATGTATGGAGAATTATCTACACATCACTATGTATGGAGAATTATCCACACATCACTATGTATGGAGAATTATCTACACATCACTATGTATGGAGAATTATCTACACATCACTATGTATGGAGAATTATCTACACATTATTTATGGAGAATTATCTACACATCACGATGTATGGATAATTATCTACACATCACTATGTATGGTGAATTATCCACACATCACTATGTATGGTGAATTATCTACACATTATGTATGGAGAATTAACTACACATCACTATGTATGGAGAATTATCTACACATCACTATGTATGGAGAATTATCTACACATTATGTATGGAGAATGATCTACACATCACTATGTATGGAGAATTATCTACACATCACTATGTATGGTGAATTATCCACACATCACTATGTATGGTGAATTATCTACACATTATGTATGGAGAATTATCTACACATCACTATGTATGGAGAATTATCTCAACATTATGTATGGAGAATTATCTCAACATTATGTATGGAGAATTATCTACACATCACTATGTATGGAGAATTATCTCAACATTATGTATGGAGAATTATCTACACATCACTATGTATGGAGAATTATCTCAACATTATGTATGGAGAATTATCTACACATCACTATGTATGGAGAATTATCCACACATCACTATGTATGGAGAATTATCCACACATCACTCTGTATGGAGAATTATCTACACATCACTATGTATGGAGAATTATCTCAACATTATGTATGGAGAATTATCTACACATCACTATGTATGGAGAATTATCTCAACATTATGTATGGAGAATTATCTACACATCACTATGTATGGAGAATTATCCACACATCACTATGTATGGTGAATTATCTACACATCACTATGTATGGAGAATTATCCACACATCACTCTGTATGGAGAATTATCTACACATCACTATGTATGGAGAATTATCTCAACATTATGTATGGAGAATTATCTACACATCACTATGTATGGAGAATTATCTACACATCACTATGTATGGAGAATTATCTACACATGATTTATGGAGAATTATCTACACATTATTATGTATGGAGAATTATCTACACATCACTATGTATGGAGAATTATCTCAACATTATGTATGGAGAATTATTTACACATCACTATGTATGAGGAATTATCTACACATCACTCTGTATGGAGAATTATCTCAACATTATGTATGGAGAATTATCTACACATCACTATGTATGGAGAATTATCTCAACATTATGTATGGAGAATTATCTACACATCACTATGTATGAGGAATTATCTACACATCACTCTGTATGGAGAATTATCTACACATCACTATGTATGGAGAATTATCTACACATTATGTATGGAGAATTATCTACACATCATTATGTATTGAGAATTATCCACACATCATATATGGAGAACTATCTACACATTATATACGTAGAACTATCTACACATTATATATGGAGAATTATCTACATATTATGTATGGAGAATTATCTACACATTATGTATGGAGAATTATCTACACATCACTATGTATGGAGAATTATCCACACATGACTATGTATGGTGAATTATCTACACATCACTATGTATGGAGAATTATCTACACATTATTTATGGAGAATTATCTACACATCACTATGTATGGAGAATTATCTACACATCACTATGTATGGCGAATTATCCACACATCACTATGTATGGTGAATTATCTACACATTATGTATGGAGAATTATCTACACATCACTATGTATGGAGAATTATCTACACATGATGTATGGAGAATTATCTACACATCACTATGTATGGAGAATTATCCACACATCACTCTGTATGGAGAATTATCTACACATCACTATGTATGGAGAATTATCTCAACATTATGTATGGAGAATTATCTACACATCACTATGTATGGAGAATTATCTACACATCACTATGTATGGAGAATTATCTACACATCACTATGTATGGTGAATTATCTACACATTATGTATGGAGAATTATCTACACATCACTATGTATGGAGAATTATCTACACATCACTATGTATGGGGAATTATCTACACATCACTCTGTATGGAGAATTATCTACACATCACTATGTATGGAGAATTATCTACACATTATGTATGGAGAATTATCTACACATCACTATGTATGGAGAATTATCCACACATCATATATGGAGAACTATCTACACATTATATATGTAGAACTATCTACACATTATATATGGAGAATTATCTACATATTATGTATGGAGAATTATCTACACATTATGTATGGAGAATTATCTACACATCACTATGTATGGAGAATTATCCACACATCACTATGTATGGAGAATTATCTACACATCACTATGTATGGAGAATTATCCACACATCACTATGTATGGTGAATTATCTACACATTATGTATGGAGAATTATCTACACATCACTATGTATGGAGAATTATCTACACATGATGTATGGAGAATTATCTACACATCACTATGTATGGAGAATTATCCACACATCACTATGTATGGAGAATTATCTACACATCACTATGTATGGAGAATTATCTACACTCAACACTATGTATGGAGAATTATCTACACATCACTATGTATGGAGAATTATCTACACATCACTATGTATGGAGAATTATCTACACATCACTATGTATGGTGAATTATCTACACATTATGTATGGAGAATTATCTACACATCACTATGTATGGAGAATTATCTACACATCACTATGTATGGACACATCACTCTGTATGGAGAATTATCTACACATCACTATGTATGGAGAATTATCTACACATTATGTATGGAGAATTATCTACACATCATTATGTATGGAGAATTATCCACACATCATATATGGAGAATTATCTACACATCACTATTATATATGGAGAATTATCTACATATTATGTATGGAGAATTATCTACACATTATGTATGGAGAATTATCTACACATCACTATGTATGGAGAATTATCTACACATCACTATGTATGGAGAATTATCTACACATCACTATGTATGGAGAATTATCTACACACATCACTATGTATGGAGAATTATCTACACATTATGTATGGAGAATTATCTACACATCACTATGTATGGAGAATTATCTACACATGATGTATGGAGAATTATCTACACATCACTATGTATGGAGAATTATCCACACATCACTATGTATGGAGAATTATCTACACATCACTATGTATGGAGAATTATCTCAACATTATGTATGGAGAATTATCTACACATCACTATGTATGGAGAATTATCTCAACATTATGTATGGAGAATTATCTACACATCACTATGTATGAGGAATTATCTACACATCACTCTGTATGGAGAATTATCTACACATCACTATGTATGGAGAATTATCTACACATTATGTATGGAGAATTATCTACACATCATTATGTATTGAGAATTATCCACACATCATATATGGAGAACTATCTACACATTATATACGTAGAACTATCTACTACACATTATATATGGAGAATTATCTACATATTATGTATGGAGAATTATCTACACATTATGTATGGAGAATTATCTACACATCACTATGTATGGAGAATTATCCACACATCACTATGTATGGTGAATTATCTACACATCACTATGTATGGAGAATTATCTACACATTATTTATGGAGAATTATCTACACATCACGATGTATGGAGAATTATCTACACATCACTATGTATGGAGAATTATCCACACATCACTATGTATGGTGAATTATCTACACATTATGTATGGAGAATTATCTACACATCACTATGTATGGAGAATTATCTACACATCACTATGTATGGAGAATTATCTACACATCACTATGTATGGAGAATTATCTACACATCACTATGTATGGAGAATTATCTACACATCACTATGTATGGAGAATTATCCACACATCACTATGTATGGAGAATTATCTACACATCACTATGTATGGAGAATTATCTACACATCACTATGTATGGAGAATTATCTCACATTATGTATGGAGAATTATCTCATTATGTATGGAGAATTATCTACACATCACTATGTATGGAGAATTATCTACACACTATGTATGGAGAATTATCTACACATCACTATGTATGGAGAATTATCTACACATCACTATGTATGGAGAATTATCTACACATCACTATGTATGGAGAATTATCTACACATTATGTATGGAGAATTATCTACACATCACTATGTATGGAGAATTATCCACACATCACTATGTATGGTGAATTATCTACACATTATGTATGGAGAATTATCTACACATCACTATGTATGGAGAATTATCTACACATGATGTATGGAGAATTATCTACACATCACTATGTATGGAGAATTATCTACACATCACTCTGTATGGAGAATTATCTACACATCACTATGTATGGAGAATTATCTCACACATTATGTATGGAGAATTATCTACACATCACTATGTATGGAGAATTATCTACACATCACTATGTATGGAGAATTATCTACACATGATTTATGGAGAATTATCTACACATTATTATGTATGGAGAATTATCTACACATCACTATGTATGGAGAATTATCTACACATTATGTATGGAGAATTATTTACACATCACTATGTATGAGGAATTATCTACACATCACTCTGTATGGAGAATTATCTAACATTATGTATGGAGAATTATCTACACATCACTATGTATGGAGAATTATCTCAACATCATGTATGGAGAATTATCTACACATCACTATGTATGAGAGAATTATCTACACATCACTATGTATGGAGAATTATCTACACATTATGTATGGAGAATTATCTACACATCATTATGTATTGAGAATTATCCACACATCATATATGGAGAACTATCTACACATTATATACGTAGAACTATCTACACATTATATATGGAGAATTATCTACATATTATGTATGGAGAATTATCTACACATTATGTATGGAGAATTATCTACACATCACTATGTATGGAGAATTATCCACACATGACTATGTATGGTGAATTATCTACACATCACTATGTATGGAGAATTATCTACACATTATTTATGGAGAATTATCTACACATCACTATGTATGGAGAATTATCTACACATCACTATGTATGGCGAATTATCCACACATCACTATGTATGGTGAATTATCTACACATTATGTATGGAGAATTATCTACACATCACTATGTATGGAGAATTATCTACACATGATGTATGGAGAATTATCTACACATCACTATGTATGGAGAATTATCCACACATCACTCTGTATGGAGAATTATCTACACATCACTATGTATGGAGAATTATCTCAACATTATGTATGGAGAATTATCTACACATCACTATGTATGGAGAATTATCTACACATTATGTATGGAGAATTATCTACACATCACTATGTATGGAGAATTATCTACACATCACTATGTATGGCGAATTATCCACACATCACTATGTATGGTGAATTATCTACACATTATGTATGGAGAATTATCTACACATCACTATGTATGGAGAATGATCTACACATCACTATGTATGGGGATTTATCTACACATCACTCTGTATGGAGAATTATCTACACATCACTATGTATGGAGAATTATCTACACATTATGTATGGAGAATTATCTACACATCATTATGTATTGAGAATTATCCACAAATCATATATGGAGAACTATCTACACATTATATATGTAGAACTATCTACACATTATATATGGAGAATTATCTACATATTATGTATGGAGAATTATCTACACATTATGTATGGAGAATTATCTACACATCACTATGTATGGAGAATTATCCACACATCACTATGTATGGTGAATTATCTACACATCACTATGTATGGAGAATTATCCACACATCACTATGTATGGTGAATTATCTACACATTATGTATGGAGAATTATCTACACATCACTATGTATGGAGAATTATCTACACATGATGTATGGAGAATTATCTACACATCACTATGTATGGAGAATTATCCACACATCACTCTGTATGGAGAATTATCTACACATCACTATGTATGGAGAATTATCTCAACATTATGTATGGAGAATTATCTACACATCACTATGTATGGAGAATTATCTACACATCACTATGTATGGAGAATTATCTACATCATTATGTATGGAGAATTATCTACACATCATTATGTATGGAGAATTATCCACATCATCATATATGGAGAATTATCACATTATATACACTATCTACACATTATATATGGAGAATTATCTACATATTATGTATGGAGAATTATCTACACATTATGTATGGAGAATTATCTACACATCACTATGTATGGAGAATTATCTACACATGACTATGTATGGAGAATTATCTACACATCACTATGTATGGAGAATTATCTACACATCACTATGTATGGAGAATTATCTACACATCACTATGTATGGAGAATTATCTACACATCACTCTGTATGGAGAATTATCTACACATCACTATGTATGGAGAATTATCTACACATCACTTATGTATGGAGAATTATCTACACATCACTATGTATGGAGAATTATCTACACATTATGTATGGAGAATTATCTACACATCACTATGTATGGAGAATTATCTACACATCACTATGTATGGAATTATCCACACATCACTATGTATGGTGAATTATCTACACATTATGTATGGAGAATTATCTACACATCACTATGTATGGAGAATTATCTACACATCACTATGTATGGGGAATTATCTACACATCACTCTGTATGGAGAATTATCTACACATCACTATGTATGGAGAATTATCTACACATTATGTATGGAGAATTATCTACACATCATTATGTATTGAGAATTATCCACACATCATATATGGAGAACTATCTACACATTATATATGTATGAACTATCTACACATTATATATGGAGAATTATCTACATATTATGTATGGAGAATTATCTACACATTATGTATGGAGAATTATCTACACATCACTATGTATGGAGAATTATCCACACATCACTATGTATGGTGAATTATCTACACATCACTATGTATGGCGAATTATCCACACATCACTATGTATGGTGAATTATCTACACATTATGTATGGAGAATTATCTACACATCACTATGTATGGAGAATTATCTACACATGATGTATGGAGAATTATCTACACATCACTATGTATGGAGAATTATCCACACATCACTATGTATGGAGAATTATCTACACATCACTATGTATGGAGAATTATCTCAACATTATGTATGGAGAATTATTTACACATCACTATGTATGAGGAATTATCTACACATCACTCTGTATGGAGAATTATCTACACATCACTATGTATGGAGAATTATCTACACATTATGTATGGAGAATTATCTACACATCATTATGTATTGAGAATTATCCACACATCATATATGGATAACTATCTACACATTATATACGTAGAACTATCTACACATTATATATGTAGAACTATCTACACATTATATATGGAGAATTATCTACATATTATGTATGGAGAATTATCTACACATTATGTATGGAGAATTATCTACACATCACTATGTATGGAGAATTATCTCACATCACTATGTATGGTGAATTATCTACACATCACTATGTATGGAGAATTATCTACACATTATTTATGGAGAATTATCTACACATCACGATGTATGGATAATTATCTACACATCACTATGTATGGTGAATTATCCACACATCACTATGTATGGTGAATTATCTACACATTATGTATGGAGAATTATCTACACATCACTATGTATGGAGAATTATCTACACATCACTATGTATGGAGAATTATCCACACATCACTATGTATGGAGAATTATCCACACATCACTCTGTATGGAGAATTATCTACACATCACTATGTATGGAGAATTATCTCAATCATTATGTATGGAGAATTATCTACACATTATGTATGGAGAATTATCTACACATCACTATGTATGGAGAATTATCCACACATCACTATGTATGGTGAATTATCTACACATCACTATGTATGGAGAATTATCTACACATTATTTATGGAGAATTATCTACACATCACGATGTATGGATAATTATCTACACATCACTATGTATGGAGAATTATCCACACATCACTATGTATGGTGAATTATCTACACATTATGTATGGAGAATTAACTACACATCACTATGTATGGAGAATTATCTACACATCACTATGTATGGAGAATTATCCACACATCACTATGTATGGAGAATTATCTACACATCACTATGTATGGAGAATTATCTACACATCACTATGTATTGAGAATTATCTCAACATTATGTATGGGGAATTATCTACACATCACTATGTATGGCGAATTATCCACACATCACTATGTATGGTGAATTATCTACACATTATGTATGGAGAATTATCTACACATCACTATGTATGGAGAATTATCTACACATGATGTATGGAGAATTATCTACACATCACTATGTATGGAGAATTATCCACACATCACTCTCTATGGAGAATGATCTACACATCACTATGTATGGAGAATTATCTCAACATTTTGTATGGAGAATTATCTACACATCACTATGTATGGAGAATTATCTACACATTATGTATGGAGAATGATCTACACATCACTATGTATGGAGAATTATCTACACATCACTATGTATGGCGAATTATCCACACATCACTGTGTATGGTGAATTATCTACACATTATGTATGGAGAATTATCTACACATCACTATGTATGGAGAATTATCTCAACATTATGTATGAAGAATTATCTACACATCACTATGTATGGAGAATTATCTCAACATTATGTATGGAGAATTATCTACACATCACTATGTATGGAGAATTATCCACACATCACTATGTATGGAGAATTATCCACACATCACTCTGTATGGAGAATTATCTACACATCACTATGTATGGAGAATTATCTCAACATTATGTATGGAGAATTATCTACACATCACTATGTATGGAGAATTATCTCAACATTATGTATGGAGAATTATCTACACATCACTATGTATGAGGAATTATCTACACATCACTCTGTATGGAGAATTATCTACACATCACTATGTATGGAGAATTATCTACACATTATGTATGGAGAATTATCTACACATCATTATGTATTGAGAATTATCTACACATCATATATGGAGAACTATCTACACATTATATACGTAGAACTATCTACACATTATATATGGAGAATTATCTACACATTATTTATGGAGAATTATCTACACATCACTATGTATGGAGAATTATCTACACATCACTATGTATGGCGAATTATCCACACATCACTATGTATGGTGAATTATCTACACATTATGTATGGAGAATTAACTACACATCACTATGTATGGAGAATTATCTACACATCACTATGTATGGTGAATTATCCACACATCACTATGTATGGAGAATTATCCACACATCACTCTGTATGGAGAATTATCTACACATCACTATGTATTGAGAATTATCTCAACATTATGTATGGAGAATTAACTACACATCACTATGTATGGCGAATTATCCACACATCACTATGTATGGTGAATTATCTACACATTATGTATGGAGAATTATCTACACATCACTATGTATGGAGAATTATCTACACATGATGTATGGAGAATTATCTACACATCACTATGTATGGAGAATTATCCACACATCACTCTGTATGGAGAATGATCTACACATCACTATGTATGGAGAATTATCTCAACATTATGTATGGAGAATTATCTACACATCACTATGTATGGAGAATTATCTACACATTATGTATGGAGAATGATCTACACATCACTATGTATGGAGAATTATCTACACATCACTATGTATGGAGAATTATCTACACATCACTATGTATGGAGAATTATCTCAACATTATGTATGGAGAATTATTTACACATCACTATGTATGAGGAATTATCTACACATCACTCTGTATGGAGAATTATCTACACATCACTATGTATGGAGAATTATCTACACATTATGTATGGAGAATTATCTACACATCATTATGTATTGAGAATTATCCACACATCATATATGGAGAACTATCTACACATTATATATGTAGAACTATCTACACATTATATATGTAGAACTATCTACACATTATATATGGAGAATTATCTACATATTATGTATGGAGAATTATCTACACATTATGTATGGAGAATTATCTACACATCACTATGTATGGAGAATTATCCACACATCACTATGTATGGTGAATTATCTACACATCACTATGTATGGAGAATTATCTACACATTATTTATGGAGAATTATCTACACATCACGATGTATGGATAATTATCTACACATCACTATGTATGGCGAATTATCCACACATCACTATGTATGGTGAATTATCTACACATTATGTATGGAGAATTAACTACACATCACTATGTATGGAGAATTATCTACACATCACTATGTATGGTGAATTATCCACACATCACTATGTATGGAGAATTATCCACACATCACTCTGTATGGAGAATTATCTACACATCACTATGTATTGAGAATTATCTCAACATTATGTATGGAGAATTATCTACACATCACTATGTATGGAGAATTATCTCAACATTATGTATGGAGAATTATCTACACATCACTATGTATGGAGAATTATCTACACATTATGTATGGAGAATTATCTACACATCACTATGTATGGAGAATTATCTACACATCACTATGTATGGAGAATTATCCACACATCACTATGTATGGTGAATTATCTACACATTATGTATGGAGAATTATCTACACATCACTATGAATGGAGAATTATCTCAACATTATGTATGGAGAATTATCTACACATCACTATGTATGGAGAATTATCTCAACATTATGTATGGAGAATTATCTACACATCACTATGTATGGCGAATTATCCACACATCACTATGTATGGAGAATTATCCACACATCACTCTGTATGGAGAATTATCTACACATCACTATGTATGGAGAATTATCTCAACATTATGTATGGAGAATTATCTACACATCACTATGTATGGAGAATTATCTCAACATGATGTATGGAGAATTATCTACACATCACTATGTATGAGGAATTATCTACGCATCACTCTGTATGGAGAATTATCTACACATCACTATGTATGGAGAATTATCTACACATCATTATGTATTGAGAATTATCCACACATCATATATGGAGAACTATCTACACATTATATACGTAGAACTATCTACACATTATATATGGAGAATTATCTACATATTATGTATGGAGAATTATCTACACATTATGTATGGAGAATTATCTACACATCACTATGTATGGAGAATTATCTACACATCACTATGTATGGCGAATTATCCACACATCACTATGTATGGTGAATTATCTACACATTATGTATGGAGAATTATCTACACATCACTATGTATGGAGAATTATCTACACATGATGTATGGATAATTATCTACACATCACTCTGTATGGAGAATTATCTACACATCACTATGTATGGAGAATTATCTCAACATTATGTATGGAGAATTATCTACACATCACTATGTATGGAGAATTATCTACACATTATGTATGGAGAATTATCTACACATCACTATGTATGGAGAATTATCTACACATCACTATGTATGGAGAATTATCTACACATGATTTATGGAGAATTATCTACACATTATTATGTATGGAGAATTATCTACACATCACTATGTATGGAGAATTATCTCAACATTATGTATGGAGAATTATTTACACATCACTATGTATGAGGAATTATCTACACATCACTCTGTATGGAGAATTATCTACACATCACTATGTATGGAGAATTATCTACACATTATGTATGGAGAATTATCTACACATCATTATGTATTGAGAATTATCCACACATCATATATGGAGAACTATCTACACATTATATACGTAGAACTATCTACACATTATATATGTAGAACTATCTACACATTATATATGGAGAATTATCTACATATTATGTATGGAGAATTATCTACACATTATGTATGGAGAATTATCTACACATCACTATGTATGGAGAATTATCCACACATCACTATGTATGGTGAATTATCTACACATCACTATGTATGGAGAATTATCTACACATTATTTATGGAGAATTATCTACACATCACGATGTATGGATAATTATCTACACATCACTATGTATGGCGAATTATCCACACATCACTATGTATGGTGAATTATCTACACATTATGTATGGAGAATTAACTACACATCACTATGTATGGAGAATTATCTACACATCACTATGTATGGTGAATTATCCACACATCACTATGTATGGAGAATTATCCACACATCACTCTGTATGGAGAATTATCTACACATCACTATGTATTGAGAATTATCTCAACATTATGTATGGAGAATTATCTACACATCACTATGTATGGAGAATTATCTACACATTATGTATGGAGAATGATCTACACATCACTATGTATGGAGAATTATCTACACATCACTATGTATGGCGAATTATCCACACATCACTATGTATGGTGAATTATCTACACATTATGTATGGAGAATTATCTACACATCACTATGTATGGAGAATTATCTCAACATTATGTATGGAGAATTATCTACACATCACTATGTATGGAGAATTATCTCAACATTATGTATGGAGAATTATTTACACATCACTATGTATGGCGAATTATCCACACATCACTATGTATGGAGAATTATCCACACATCACTCTGTATGGAGAATTATCTACACATCACTATGTATGGAGAATTATCTCAACATTATGTATGGAGAATTATCTACACATCACTATGTATGGAGAATTATCTACAATCACTGATGTATGGAGAATTATCTACACATCACTATGTATGAGAATTATCTCACATCACACATCACTATGTATGGAGAATTATCTACACATCATATGTATGGAGAATTATCTACACATCATATATGGAGAACTATCTACACATTATATATCTATCTACACATTATATATGGAGAATTATCTACATATTATGTATGGAGAATTATCTACACATTATGTATGGAGAATTATCTACACATCACTATGTATGGAGAATTATCCACACATGACTATGTATGGTGAATTATCTACACATCACTATGTATGGAGAATTATCTACACATTATTTATGGAGAATTATCTACACATCACTATGTATGGAGAATTATCTACACATCACTATGTATGGCGAATTATCCACACATCACTATGTATGGTGAATTATCTATACATTATGTATGGAGAATTATCTACACATCACTATGTATGGAGAATTATCTACACATGATGTATGGATAATTATCTACACATCACTATGTATGGAGAATTATCTACACATCACTATGTATGGAGAATTATCTCAACATTATGTATGGAGAATTATCTACACATCACTATGTATGGAGAATTATCTACACATTATGTATGGAGAATTATCTACACATCACTATGTATGGAGAATTATCTACACATCACTATGTATGGAGAATTATCTACACATGATTTATGGAGAATTATCTACACATTATTATGTATGGAGAATTATCTACACATCACTATGTATGGAGAATTATCTCAACATTATGTATGGAGAATTATTTACACATCACTATGTATGAGGAATTATCTACACATCACTCTGTATGGAGAATTATCTACACATCACTATGTATGGAGAATTATCTACACATTATGTATGGAGAATTATCTACACATCATTATGTATTGAGAATTATCCACACATCATACATGGAGAACTATCTACACATTATATACGTAGAACTATCTACACATTATATATGTAGAACTATCTACACATTATATATGGAGAATTATCTATATATTATGTATGGAGAATTATCTACACATTATGTATGGAGAATTATCTACACATCACTATGTATGGAGAATTATCCACACATCACTATGTATGGTGAATTATCTACACATCACTATGTATGGAGAATTATCTACACATTATTTATGGAGAATTATCTACACATCACGATGTATGGATAATTATCTACACATCACTATGTATGGCGAATTATCCACACATCACTATGTATGGTGAATTATCTACACATTATGTATGGAGAATTAACTACACATCACTATGTATGGAGAATTATCTACACATCACTATGTATGGTGAATTATCCACACATCACTATGTATGGAGAATTATCCACACATCACTCTGTATGGAGAATTATCTACACATCACTATGTATGGATAATTATCTACACATCACTATGTATGGCGAATTATCCACACATCACTATGTATGGTGAATTATCTCAACATTATGTATGGAGAATTATCTACACATAACTATGTATGGCGAATTATCCACACATCACTATGTATGGTGAATTATCTACACATTATGTATGGAGAATTATCTACACATCACTATGTATGGAGAATTATCTACACATTATGTATGGAGAATGATCTACACATCACTATGTATGGAGAATTATCTACACATCACTATGTATGGCGAATTATCCACACATCACTATGTATGGTGAATTATCTACACATTATGTATGGAGAATGATCTACACATCACTATGTATGGAGAATTATCTATACATTATGTATGGAGAATGATCTACACATCACTATGTATGGAGAATTATCTACACATCACTATGTATGGCGAATTATCCACACATCACTATGTATGGTGAATTATATACACATTATGTATGGAAAATTATCTACACATCACTATGTATGGAGAATTATCTCAACATTATGTATGGAGAATTATCTACACATCACTATGTATGGAGAATTATCTCAACATTATGTATGGAGAATTATCTACACATCACTATGTATGGAGAATTATCCACACATCACTATGTATGGAGAATTATCCACACATCACTCTGTATGGATAATTATCTACACATCACTATGTATGGAGAATTATCTCAACATTATGTATGGAGAATTATCTACACATCACTATGTATGGAGAATTATCTCAACATTATGTATGGAGAATTATCTACACATCACTATGTATGAGGAATTATCTACACATCACTCTGTATGGAGAATTATCTACACATCACTATGTATGGAGAATTATCTACACATTATGTATGGAGAATTATCTACACATCATTATGTATTGAGAATTATCCACACATCATATATGGAGAACTATCTACACATTATATACGTAGAACTATCTACACATTATATATGGAGAATTATCTACATATTATGTATGGAGAATTATCTACACATTATGTATGGAGAATTATCTACACATCACTATGTATGGAGAATTATCCACACATGACTATGTATGGTGAATTATCTACACATCACTATGTATGGAGAATTATCTACACATTATTTATGGAGAATTATCTACACATCACTATGTATGGAGAATTATCTACACATCACTATGTATGGCGAATTATCCACACATCACTATGTATGGTGAATTATCTACACATTATGTATGGAGAATTATCTACACATCACTATGTATGGAGAATTATCTACACATGATGTATGGAGAATTATCTACACATCACTATGTATGGAGAATTATCCACACATCACTCTGTATGGAGAATTATCTACACATCACTATGTATGAGGAATTATCTACACATCACTCTGTATGGAGAATTATCTACACATCACTATGTATGGAGAATTATCTACACATTATGTATGGAGAATTATCTACACATCATTATGTATTGAGAATTATCCACACATCATATATGGAGAACTATCTACACATTATATACGTATAACTATCTACACATTATATATGGAGAATTATCTACATATTATGTATGGAGAATTATCTACACATTATGTATGGAGAATTATCTACACATCACTATGTATGGAGAATTATCCACACATGACTATGTATGGTGAATTATCTACACATCACTATGTATGGAGAATTATCTACACATTATTTATGGAGAATTATCTACACATCACTATGTATGGAGAATTATCTACACATCACTATGTATGGCGAATTATCCACACATCACTATGTATGGTGAATTATCTACACATTATGTATGGAGAATTATCTACACATCACTATGTATGGAGAATTATCTACACATGATGTATGGAGAATTATCTACACATCACTATGTATGGAGAATTATCCACACATCACTCTGTATGGAGAATTATCTACACATCACTATGTATGGAGAATTATCTCAACATTATGTATGGAGAATTATCTACACATCACTATGTATGGAGAATTATCTACACATTATGTATGGAGAATTATCTACACATCACTATGTATGGAGAATTATCTACACATCACTATGTATGGAGAATTATCTACACATGATTTATGGAGAATTATCTACACATTATTATGTATGGAGAATTATCTACACATCACTATGTATGGAGAATTATCTCAACATTATGTATGGAGAATTATTTACACATCACTATGTATGAGGAATTATCTACACATCACTCTGTATGGAGAATTATCTACACATCACTATGTATGGAGAATTATCTACACATTATGTATGGAGAATTATCTACACATCATTATGTATTGAGAATTATCCACACATCATATATGGAGAACTATCTACACATTATATACGTAGAACTATCTACACATTATATATGTAGAACTATCTACACATTATATATGGAGAATTATCTACATATTATGTATGGAGAATTATCTACACATTATGTATGGAGAATTATCTACACATCACTATGTATGGAGAATTATCCACACATCACTATGTATGGTGAATTATCTACACATCACTATGTATGGAGAATTATCTACACATTATTTATGGAGAATTATCTACACATCACGATGTATGGATAATTATCTACACATCACTATGTATGGTGAATTATCCACACATCACTATGTATGGTGAATTATCTACACATTATGTATGGAGAATTAACTACACATCACTATGTATGGAGAATTATCTACACATCACTATGTATGGTGAATTATCCACACATCACTATGTATGGAGAATTATCCACACATCACTCTGTATGGAGAATTATCTACACATCACTATGTATTGAGAATTATCTCAACATTATGTATGGAGAATTATCTACACATCACTATGTATGGCGAATTATCCACACATCACTATGTATGGTGAATTATCTACACATTATGTATGGAGAATTATCTACACATCACTATGTATGGAGAATTATCTACACATGATGTATGGAGAATTATCTACACATCACTATGTATGGAGAATTATCTACACATCACTCTGTATGGAGAATTATCTACACATCACTATGTATGGAGAATTATCTACACATTATGTATGGAGAATTATCTACACATCATTATGTATTGAGAATTATCCACACATCATATATGGAGAACTATCTACACATTATATACGTAGAACTATCTACACATTATATATGGAGAATTATCTACATATTATGTATGGAGAATTATCTACACATTATGTATGGAGAATTATCTACACATCACTATGTATGGAGAATTATCTACACATGACTATGTATGGTGAATTATCTACACATCACTATGTATGGAGAATTATCTACACATTATTTATGGAGAATTATCTACACGTCACTATGTATGGAGAATTATCTACACATCACTATGTATGGCGAATTATCCACACATCACTATGTATGGTGAATTATCTACACATTATGTATGGAGAATTATCTACACATCACTATGTATGGAGAATTATCTACACATGATGTATGGAGAATTATCTACACATCACTATGTATGGCGAATTATCCACACATCACTATGTATGGTGAATTATCTACACATTATGTATGGAGAATTATCTACACATCACTATGTATGGAGAATTATCTACACATGATGTATGGAGAATTATCTACACATCACTATGTATGGAGAATTATCTACACATCACTCTGTATGGAGAATTATCTACACATCACTATGTATGGAGAATTATCTACACATTATGTATGGAGAATTATCTACACATCATTATGTATTGAGAATTATCCACACATCATATATGGAGAACTATCTACACATTATATACGTAGAACTATCTACACATTATATATGGAGAATTATCTACATATTATGTATGGAGAATTATCTACACATTATGTATGGAGAATTATCTACACATCACTATGTATGGAGAATTATCCACACATGACTATGTATGGCGAATTATCTACACATCACTATGTATGGAGAATTATCTACACATTATTTATGGAGAATTATCTACACATCACTATGTATGGAGAATTATCTACACATCACTATGTATGGCGAATTATCCACACATCACTATGTATGGTGAATTATCTACACATTATGTATGGAGAATGATCTACACATCACTATGTATGGAGAATTATCTACACATGATGTATGGATAATTATCTACACATCACTATGTATGGAGAATTATCCACACATCACTCTGTATGGAGAATTATCTACACATCACTATGTATGGAGAATTATCTCAACATTATGTATGGAGAATTATCTACACATCACTATGTATGGAGAATTATCTACACATTATGTATGGAGAATTATCTACACATCACTATGTATGGAGAATTATCTACACATCACTATGTATGGAGAATTATCTACACATGATTTATGGAGAATTATCTACACATTATTATGTATGGAGAATTATCTACACATCACTATGTATGGAGAATTATCTCAACATTATGTATGGAGAATTATTTACACATCACTATGTATGAGGAATTATCTACACATCACTCTGTATGGAGAATTATCTACACATCACTATGTATGGAGAATTATCTACACATTATGTATGGAGAATTATCTACACATCATTATGTTTTGAGAATTATCCACACATCATATATGGAGAACTATCTACACATTATATACGTAGAACTATCTACACATTATATATGTAGAACTATCTACACATTATATATGGAGAATTATCTACATATTATGTATGGAGAATTATCTACACATTATGTATGGAGAATTATCTACACATCACTATGTATGGAGAATTATCCACACATCACTATGTATGGTGAATTATCTACACATCACTATGTATGGAGAATTATCTACACATTATTTATGGAGAATTATCTACACATCACGATGTATGGATAATTATCTACACATCACTATGTATGGCGAATTATCCACACATCACTATGTATGGTGAATTATCTACACATTATGTATGGAGAATTAACTACACATCACTATGTATGGAGAATTATCTACACATCACTATGTATGGTGAATTATCCACACATCACTATGTATGGAGAATTATCCACACATCACTCTGTATGGAGAATTATCTACACATCACTATGTATTGAGAATTATCTCAACATTATGTATGGAGAATTATCTACACATCACTATGTATGGCGAATTATCCACACATCACTATGTATGGTGAATTATCTACACATTATGTATGGAGAATTATCTACACATCACTATGTATGGATAATTATCTACACATGAAGTATGGAGAATTATCTACACATCACTATGTATGGAGAATTATCCACACATCACTCTGTATGGAGAATTATCTACACATCACTATGTATGGTGAATTATCTACACATTATGTATGGAGAATTATCTACACATCACTATGTATGGAGAATTATCTACACATTATGTATGGAGAATGATCTACACATCACTATGTATGGAGAATTATCTACACATGATGTATGGAGAATTATCTACACATCACTATGTATGGAGAATTATCTACACATCACTCTGTATGGAGAATTATCTACACATCACTATGTATGGAGAATTATCTACACATTATGTATGGAGAATTATCTACACATCATTATGTATTGAGAATTATCCACACATCATATATGGAGAACTATCTACACATTATATACGTAGAACTATCTACACATTATATATGGAGAATTATCTACATATTATGTATGGAGAATTATCTACACATTATGTATGGAGAATTATCTACACATCACTATGTATGGAGAATTATCCACACATGACTATGTATGGCGAATTATCTACACATCACTATGTATGGAGAATTATCTACACATTATTTATGGAGAATTATCTACACATCACTATGTATGGAGAATTATCTACACATCACTATGTATGGCGAATTATCCACACATCACTATGTATGGTGAATTATCTACACATTATGTATGGAGAATTATCTACACATCACTATGTATGGAGAATTATCTACACATGATGTATGGAGAATTATCTACACATCACTATGTATGGAGAATTATCTCAACATTATGTATGGAGAATTATCTACACATCACTATGTATGGAGAATTATCTACACATTATGTATGGAGAATTATCTACACATCACTATGTATGGAGAATTATCTACACATCACTATGTATGGAGAATTATCTACACATGATTTATGGAGAATTATCTACACATTATTATGTATGGAGAATTATCTACACATCACTATGTATGGAGAATTATCTCAACATTATGTATGGAGAATTATTTACACATCACTATGTATGAGGAATTATCTACACATCACTCTGTATGGAGAATTATCTACACATCACTATGTATGGAGAATTATCTACACATTATGTATGGAGAATTATCTACACATCATTATGTTTTGAGAATTATCCACACATCATATATGGAGAACTATCTACACATTATATACGTAGAACTATCTACACATTATATATGTAGAACTATCTACACATTATATATGGAGAATTATCTACATATTATGTATGGAGAATTATCTACACATTATGTATGGAGAATTATCTACACATCACTATGTATGGAGAATTATCCACACATCACTATGTATGGTGAATTATCTACACATCACTATGTATGGAGAATTATCTACACATTATTTATGGAGAATTATCTACACATCACGATGTATGGATAATTATCTACACATCACTATGTATGGCGAATTATCCACACATCACTATGTATGGTGAATTATCTACACATTATGTATGGAGAATTAACTACACATCACTATGTATGGAGAATTATCTACACATCACTATGTATGGTGAATTATCCACACATCACTATGTATGGAGAATTATCCACACATCACTCTGTATGGAGAATTATCCACACATGACTATGTATGGCGAATTATCTACACATCACTATGTATGGAGAATTATCTACACATTATTTATGGAGAATTATCTACACATCACTATGTATGGAGAATTATCTACACATCACTATGTATGGCGAATTATCCACACATCACTATGTATGGTGAATTATCTACACATCACTATGTATGGAGAATTATCTACACATGATGTATGGAGAATTATCTACACATCACTATGTATGGAGAATTATCTCACATCATTATGTATGGAGAAATTATCTACACATCACTATGTATGGAGAATTATCTACACATTATGTATGGAGAATTATCTACACATCACTATGTATGGAGAATTATCTACACATCACTATGTATGGAGAATTATCTACACATGATTTATGGAGAATTATCTACACATTATTATGTATGGAGAATTATCTACACATCACTATGTATGGAGAATTATCTCAACATTATGTATGGAGAATTATTTACACATCACTATGTATGAGGAATTATCTACACATCACTCTGTATGGAGAATTATCTACACATCACTATGTATGGAGAATTATCTACACATTATGTATGGAGAATTATCTACACATCATTATGTTTTGAGAATTATCCACACATCATATATGGAGAACTATCTACACATTATATACGTAGAACTATCTACACATTATATATGTAGAACTATCTACACATTATATATGGAGAATTATCTACATATTATGTATGGAGAATTATCTACACATTATGTATGGAGAATTATCTACACATCACTATGTATGGAGAATTATCCACACATCACTATGTATGGTGAATTATCTACACATCACTATGTATGGAGAATTATCTACACATTATTTATGGAGAATTATCTACACATCACGATGTATGGATAATTATCTACACATCACTATGTATGGCGAATTATCCACACATCACTATGTATGGTGAATTATCTACACATTATGTATGGAGAATTAACTACACATCACTATGTATGGAGAATTATCTATACATCACTATGTATGGTGAATTATCCACACATCACTATGTATGGAGAATTATCCACACATCACTCTGTATGGAGAATTATCTACACATCACTATGTATTGAGAATTATCTCAACATTATGTATGGAGAATTATCTACACATCACTATGTATGGCGAATTATCCACACATCACTATGTGTGGTGAATTATCTACACATTATGTATGGAGAATTATCTACACATCACTATGTATGGAGAATTATCTACACATGATGTATGGAGAATTATCTACACATCACTATGTATGGAGAATTATCCACACATCACTATGTATGGAGAATTATCTACACATCACTATGTATGGTGAATTATCTACACATTATGTATGGAGAATTATCTACACATCACTATGTATGGAGAATTATCTACACATTATGTATGGAGAATATCTACACATCACTATGTATGGAGAATTATCTACACATCACTATGTATGGAGAATTATCTACACATGATTTATGGAGAATTATCTACACATTATTATGTATGGAGAATTATCTACACATCACTATGTATGGAGAATTATCTCAACATTATGTATGGAGAATTATTTACACATCACTATGTATGAGGAATTATCTACACATCACTCTGTATGGAGAATTATCTACACATCACTATGTATGGAGAATTATCTACACATTATGTATGGAGAATTATCTACACATCATTATGTATTGAGAATTATCCACACATCATATATGGAGAACTATCTACACATTATATACGTAGAACTATCTACACATTATATATGTAGAACTATCTACACATTATATATGGAGAATTATCTACATATTATGTATGGAGAATTATCTACACATTATGTATGGAGAATTATCTACACATCACTATGTATGGAGAATTATCCACACATCACTATGTATGGTGAATTATCTACACATCACTATGTATGGAGAATTATCTACACATTATTTATGGAGAATTATCTACACATCACGATGTATGGATAATTATCTACACATCACTATGTATGGCGAATTATCCACACATCACTATGTATGGTGAATTATCTACACATTATGTATGGAGAATTAACTACACATCACTATGTATGGAGAATTATCTACACATCACTATGTATGGTGAATTATCCACACATCACTATGTATGGAGAATTATCCACACATCACTCTGTATGGAGAATTATCTACACATCACTATGTATTGAGAATTATCTCAACATTATGTATGGAGAATTATCTACACATCACTATGTATGGCGAATTATCCACACATCACTATGTATGGTGAATTATCTACACATTATGTATGGAGAATTATCTACACATCACTATGTATGGAGAATTATCTACACATGATGTATGGAGAATTATCTACACATCACTATGTATGGAGAATTATCCACACATCACTCTGTATGGAGAATTATCTACACATCACTATGTATGGTGAATTATCTACACATTATGTATGGAGAATTATCTACACATCACTATGTATGGAGAATTATCTACACATTATGTATGGAGAATGATCTACACATCACTATGTATGGAGAATTATCTACACATCACTATGTATGGCGAATTATCCACACATCACTATGTATGGTGAATTATCTACACATTATGTATGGAGAATTATCTACACATCACTATGTATGGAGAATTATCTCAACATTATGTATGGAGAATTATCTACACATTATGTATGGAGAATTATCTACACATCACTATGTATGGAGAATTATCTACACATGATGTATGGAGAATTATCTACACATCACTATGTATGGAGAATTATCCACACATCACTCTGTATGGAGAATTATCTACACATCACTATGTATGGAGAATTATCTCAACATTATGTATGGAGAATTATCTACACATCACTATGTATGGAGAATTATCTACACATTATGTATGGAGAATTATCTACACATCACTATGTATGGAGAATTATCTACACATCACTATGTATGGAGAATTATCTACACATGATTTATGGAGAATTATCTACACATTATTATGTATGGAGAATTATCTACACATCACTATGTATGGAGAATTATCTCAACATTATGTATGGAGAATTATTTACACATCACTATGTATGAGGAATTATCTACACATCACTCTGTATGGAGAATTATCTACACATCACTATGTATGGAGAATTATCTACACATTATGTATGGAGAATTATCTACACATCATTATGTATTGAGAATTATCCACACATCATATATGGAGAACTATCTACACATTATATACGTAGAACTATCTACACATTATATATGTAGAACTATCTACACATTATATATGGAGAATTATCTACATATTATGTATGGAGAATTATCTACACATTATGTATGGAGAATTATCTACACATCACTATGTATGGAGAATTATCCACACATCACTATGTATGGTGAATTATCTACACATCACTATGTATGGAGAATTATCTACACATTATTTATGGAGAATTATCTACACATCACGATGTATGGATAATTATCTACACATCACTATGTATGGTGAATTATCCACACATCACTATGTATGGTGAATTATCTACACATTATGTATGGAGAATTAACTACACATCACTATGTATGGAGAATTATCTACACATCACTATGTATGGTGAATTATCCACACATCACTATGTATGGAGAATTATCCACACATCACTCTGTATGGAGAATTATCTACACATCACTATGTATTGAGAATTATCTCAACATTATGTATGGAGAATTATCTACACATCACTATGTATGGCGAATTATCCACACATCACTATGTATGGTGAATTATCTACACATTATGTATGGAGAATTATCTACACATCACTATGTATGGAGAATTATCTACACATGATGTATGGAGAATTATCTACACATCACTATGTATGGAGAATTATCTACACATCACTCTGTATGGAGAATTATCTACACATCACTATGTATGGAGAATTATCTACACATTATGTATGGAGAATTATCTACACATCATTATGTATTGAGAATTATCCACACATCATATATGGAGAACTATCTACACATTATATACGTAGAACTATCTACACATTATATATGGAGAATTATCTACATATTATGTATGGAGAATTATCTACACATTATGTATGGAGAATTATCTACACATCACTATGTATGGAGAATTATCTACACATGACTATGTATGGTGAATTATCTACACATCACTATGTATGGAGAATTATCTACACATTATTTATGGAGAATTATCTACACATCACTATGTATGGAGAATTATCTACACATCACTATGTATGGAGAATTATCCACACATCACTATGTATGGTGAATTATCTACACATTATGTATGGACAATTATCTACACATCACTATGTATGGAGAATTATCTACACATGATGTATGGAGAATTATCTACACATCACTATGTATGGAGAATTATCCACACATCACTATGTATGGTGAATTATCTACACATTATGTATGGAGAATTATCTACACATCACTATGTATGGAGAATTATCTACACATCATGTATGGAGAATTATCTACACATCACTCTGTATGGAGAATTATCTACACATCACTATGTATGGAGAATTATCTACACATTATGTATGGAGAATTATCTACACATCATTATGTATTGAGAATTATCCACACATCATATATGGAGAACTATCTACACATTATATACGTAGAACTATCTACACATTATATATGGAGAATTATCTACATATTATGTATGGAGAATTATCTACACATTATGTATGGAGAATTATCTACACATCACTATGTATGGAGAATTATCCACACATGACTATGTATGGAGAATTATCTACACATCACTATGTATGGAGAATTATCTACACATTATTTATGGAGAATTATCTACACATCACTATGTATGGAGAATTATCTACACATCACTATGTATGGAGAATTATCTACACATCACTATGTATGGAGAATTATCTACACATTATGTATGGAGAATTATCTACACATCACTATGTATGGAGAATTATCTACACATGATGTATGGAGAATTATCTACACATCACTATGTATGGAGAATTATCCATCTGTATGGAGAATTATCTACACATCACTATGTATGGAGAATTATCTCAACATTATGTATGGAGAATTATCTACACATCACTATGTATGGAGAATTATCTACACATTATGTATGGAGAATTATCTACACATCACTATGTATGGAGAATTATCTACACATCACTATGTATGGAGAATTATCTACACATGATTTATGGAGAATTATCTACACATTATTATGTATGGAGAATTATCTACACATCACTATGTATGGAGAATTATCTCAACATTATGTATGGAGAATTATTTACACATCACTATGTATGAGGAATTATCTACACATCACTCTGTATGGAGAATTATCTACACATCACTATGTATGGAGAATTATCTACACATTATGTATGGAGAATTATCTACACATCATTATGTTTTGAGAATTATCCACACATCATATATGGAGAACTATCTACACATTATATACGTAGAACTATCTACACATTATATATGTAGAACTATCTACACATTATATATGGAGAATTATCTACATATTATGTATGGAGAATTATCTACACATTATGTATGGAGAATTATCTACACATCATTATGTATTGAGAATTATCCACACATCATATATGGAGAACTATCTACACATTATATACGTAGAACTATCTACACATTATATATGGAGAATTATCTACATATTATGTATGGAGAATTATCTACACATTATGTATGGAGAATTATCTACACATCACTATGTATGGAGAATTATCCACACATGACTATGTATGGAGAATTATCTACACATCACTATGTATGGAGAATTATCTACACATTATTTATGGAGAATTATCTACACATCACTATGTATGGAGAATTATCTACACATCACTATGTATGGCGAATTATCCACACATCACTATGTATGGTGAATTATCTACACATTATGTATGGAGAATGATCTACACATCACTATGTATGGAGAATTATCTACACATGATGTATGGAGAATTATCTACACATCACTATGTATGGAGAATTATCCACACATCACTCTGTATGGAGAATTATCTACACATCACTATGTATGGAGAATTATCTCAACATTATGTATGGAGAATTATCTACACATCACTATGTATGGAGAATTATCTACACATTATGTATGGAGAATTATCTACACATCACTATGTATGGAGAATTATCTACACATCACTATGTATGGAGAATTATCTACACATGATTTATGGAGAATTATCTACACATTATGTATGGAGAATTATCTACACATCACTATGTATGGAGAATTATCTCAACATTATGTATGGAGAATTATTTACACATCACTATGTATGAGGAATTATCTACACATCACTATGTATGGAGAATTATCTACACATCACTATGTATGGAGAATTATCTACACATTATGTATGGAGAATTATCACACATCATTATGTTTTGAGAATTATCTACACATCATATATGGAGAACTATCTACACATTATATACGTAGAACTATCTACACATTATATATGTAGAACTATCTACACATTATATATGGAGAATTATCTACATATTATGTATGGAGAATTATCTACACATTATGTATGGAGAATTATCTACACATCACTATGTATGGAGAATTATCCACACATCACTATGTATGGTGAATTATCTACACATCACTATGTATGGAGAATTATCTACACATTATTTATGGAGAATTATCTACACATCACTATGTATGGATAATTATCTACACATCACTATGTATGGCGAATTATCCACACATCACTATGTATGGTGAATTATCTACACATTATGTATGGAGAATTATCTACACATCACTATGTATGGAGAATTATCTACACATCACTATGTATGGAGAATTATCTACACATCACTATGTATGGAGAATTATCCACACATCACTCTGTATGGAGAATTATCTACACATCACTATGTATGGAGAATTATCTCAACATTATGTATGGAGAATTATCTACACATCACTATGTATGGAGAATTATCTACACATCACTGTATGGAGAATTATCTACACATCACTATGTATGGAGAATTATCTACACATCACTATGTATGGAGAATTATCTACACATCACTATGTATGGAGAATTATCTACACATCATTATGTATGGAGAATTATCTACACATCACTATGTATGGAGAATTATCTCAACATTATGTATGGAGAATTATTTACACATCACTATGTATGAGGAATTATCTACACATCACTCTGTATGGAGAATTATCTACACATCACTATGTATGGAGAATTATCTACACATTATGTATGGAGAATTATCTACACATCATTATGTATGGAGAATTATCCACACATCATATATGGAGAATTATCTACACATCACTATGTATGGAGAATTATCTACACATCACTATGTATGGAGAATTATCTACACATCACTATGTATGGAGAATTATCTACACATCACTATGTATGGAGAATTATCTACACATCACTATGTATGGTGAATTATCCACACATCATTATATGGAGAATTATCTACACATTATATACGTATGGAGAATTATCTACATATTATGTATGGAGAATTATCTACACATTATGTATGGAGAATTATCTACACATCATATGTATGGAGAATTATCCACACATCACTATGTATGGCGAATTATCTACACATCACTATGTATGGAGAATTATCTACACATTATTTATGGAGAATTATCTACACATCACTATGTATGGAGAATTATCTACACATCACTATGTATGGAGAATTATCCACACATCACTATGTATGGTGAATTATCTACACATTATGTATGGAGAATTATCTACACATCACTATGTATGGAGAATTATCTACACATGATGTATGGAGAATTATCTACACATCACTATGTATGGAGAATTATCCACACATCACTATGTATGGAGAATTATCTACACATCACTATGTATGGAGAATTATCTCACATTATGTATGGAGAATTATCTACACATCACTATGTATGGAGAATTATCTACACATTATGTATGGAGAATTATCTACACATCACTATGTATGGAGAATTATCTACACATCACTATGTATGGAGAATTATCTACACATCACTATGTATGGAGATATTTATGGAGAATTATCTACACATTATTATGTATGGAGAATTATCTACACATCACTATGTATGGAGAATTATCTCAACATTATGTATGGAGAATTATTTACACATCACTATGTATGAGGAATTATCTACACATCACTCTGTATGGAGAATTATCTACACATCACTATGTATGGAGAATTATCTACACATTATGTATGGAGAATTATCTACACATCATTATGTATTGAGAATTATCCACACATCATATATGGAGAACTATCTACACATTATATATGTAGAACTATCTACACATTATATATGTAGAACTATCTACACATTATATATGGAGAATTATCTACATATTATGTATGGAGAATTATCTACACATTATGTATGGAGAATTATCTACACATCACTATGTATGGAGAATTATCCACACATCACTATGGAGAATTATCTATCACTATGGTGAATTATCTACACATCACTATGTATGGAGAATTATCTACACATTATTTATGGAGAATTATCTACACATCACGATGTATGGAGAATTATCTACACATCACTATGTATGGAGAATTATCCACACATCACTATGTATGGTGAATTATCTACACATTATGTATGGAGAATTATCTACACATCACTATGTATGGAGAATTATCTACACATCACTCACTATGTATGGAGAATTATCTACACATCACTATGTATGGAGAATTATCCACACATCACTATGTATGGAGAATTATCTACACATCACTATGTATGGAGAATTATCTCAACATTATGTATGGAGAATTATCTACACATCACTATGTATGGATCTACACATCACTTATGGAGAATTATCTCACATTATGTATGGAGAATTATCTACACATCACTATGTATGGAGAATTATCTACACATCATGTATGGAGAATTATCTACACATCACTATGTATGGAGAATTATCTACACATCACTCTGTATGGAGAATTATCTACACATCACTATGTATGGAGAATTATCTACACATTATGTATGGAGAATTATCTACACATCATTATGTATTGAGAATTATCCACACATCATATATGGAGAACTATCTACACATTATATATGTAGAACTATCTACACATTATATATGGAGAATTATCTACATATTATGTATGGAGAATTATCTACACATTATGTATGGAGAATTATCTACACATCACTATGTATGGAGAATTATCTACACATGACTATGTATGGTGAATTATCTACACATCACTATGTATGGAGAATTATCTACACATTATTTATGGAGAA